>NW_018407163.1:255098-352285 GCF_002113885.1 Mizuhopecten yessoensis | reverse complement strand
TATTTCAAACTTAAAGTCAAGTTCTGCTAGGCCGATTGAACTGAAACTTTGTAGGAATGATCAGCTCATGGTCCTGACAAAGTGTTGTTATTTTTCGGGTCAATCAGAAATACAATTTGGCTGCCATGGCCGCTATTTTGCTACTAAATTCTAATAGGCCGATCTCACTTAAAATTGGTCTAGGAATGATCAGCTCATGGTCCTGACAAAGTTAAGTTAACATTTTACTATTTTTTACTCAAATTGGTACATATTTCAACAACAACAAAAAATACTGTAGACTCAGGTGACCGTTAAGGCCCATGGGCCTCTTGTTTAGATGTCCAATATTTCCAGCCTGTGCTACCACCAATCACTCACTGATGTAACTGTGGTCTCCAGGAATGTTACTCTTTGGAACAGCCGGCTTTTAAGTTACAAACTTTTGAAGTAAGATTGGACAGAATGCTACCAGGAGATTAATTAATGGTAAAATTTGTAAAGAGAAAGGTGACAAAATGGCGACTGTTGGTGGACCAGAGAATGGAATGGGTGGAGGGGGACTGGACACTGAGGGATGAGTATGTCACTGTTACAAATCACCTCCAATAGGGACCACGAACACCTACCATACAAGTGCTACCTTACAATCCAAGGACCGGACAATGACAAATCCAACCAACAGCTCTGCTAATGCAGGTATAAAAGGCTGCCGGTCATCAGTGCTAATGACCATTTGCTGACCAATGGCCTGAGTGTGAATTGACCTTGGGTAGTCAGCATGACCTTTTGTGGTGACAAGAAAGGGCCTTATGTTTAGGTGTGAGGGCACACTAGGGGTTAGGGCTGAGGGTCTGGAGACTTGGGACATTTGACAAAGGTTCCAGGATGATAATTGATCAAAGACAAACTCTATGAAATATTGTCTTTTCATTCAAATGAGCATCAAAGAACCGTAAACCCTGAATCAACGATAACCAAATGGTAATGGTTTAAAGTCTTGATGTATAAAGTATTATGTGCTTTGTATAAAGTCTACATACATTGTATAAATCTTTATACATCATATGAATTGATATACACTGTAAAAAATGTATGTACATTGTATAAACCTACAAACATTGTATAGATATAGGATCTTACATGAGTTTCCATTTCATATGAGATTTATGAAACGAGTCTAAGAATTTTTCAATTTAGCGAGCCTCTGGCAAGCTAAAATGAAAATTTTGTGACGAGTTTCATAAATTTCATATGGAATGAAAACAAGTGTAAGATCCTTTTTATCACATAATCAAGATTTGTGGCCTTTATTCGTGTGAAACAACAACTTTCATGCAACCTTGAAATGTAAAAAGACACCATTTTGACACGTGCACTGCGTAAGTCAGTGACGTCATGTGCTTGTCCTAGGGGTGACGTCACAATTGAAACAATTGAAACTTGCAACCAATCACAGGGCTGATAGGTCATATTACATGGGCTAATACACAAAAAAATATGACATGGGTATATTCACTGGATAACAAGTAAGTCTACATACATTGTATTGATCTACATACATTGTATTGATCTACATATATAGTTTAAAGTTTTACATACATTATGTGATAAATCTACATACATTGTATAAACATTGTATTAATCTACATACATTGTATTGATCTACATACATTGTATTGATCTACATACATTGTATTGATCTACATACATTGTATAAAGTTTTGCATACATTATGTGATAAATCTACATACATTGTATAAACATTGTATTAATCTACATACATTGTATTGATCTACATACATTGTATTGATCTACATACATTGTATTGATCTACATACATTGTATAAAGTTTTGCATACATTATGTGATAAATCTACATACATTGTATAAACATTGTATTAATCTACATACATTGTATTGATCTACATACATTGTATTGATCTACATACATTGTATTGATCTACATACATTGTATAAAGTTTTGCATACATTATGTGATAAATCTACATACATTGTATAAACATTGTATTAATCTACATACATTGTATTGATCTACATACATTGTATTTATCTATATACATTGTATAAAGTCTACATACATTATGTGATAAATCTACATACATTGTATTGATCTACATGCATTGTATATAGTCTATATACATTGTAGAAAGTTTACATGCATTACACTGGGAACAGATTCAAATAAATATAATCAACTTTATTTACTGTATAAACATGAGGTCATAGTTTGTATATAAATTTGTCATTGCATTATCAGCCATTCATACTATACATCTGAGAGCATTCTCCCATGACTGACAGACTTATATACTTATAATCACTCCCATTTCTCACACTTTAGTCTAACTGATGTATATTTCAATTACTGTCCTGATAATTTTATTACCAATGGTGAACAATGTTCTTTATTGTATAATTTTGGTTTGTTTTCACTCTATTGACGTCTATGAGATTGTGATGATACCAGACGGCCCTGTGTCGAGGAAGAAGGACGTTTTCCACCGTCCGCCTCGTTGCTGAAATAGACCAAAGTTTATATACGTTAGTACATTCTGTACTTCCTGTGGAGAAAGTTTGGTATAAGTTGTAAAAGTTGGTTTCTCTTTACTTATAAAACAAATATATTTAAACTGACTATAGAAGGTATGTTTAACGGTGTGTTACTTTTTTACAATTTGGAGAATAACTATATATGTAGTTTCCTACTGGGCTACATACAACAGACTGGGCTGAGGGCTCTGTCTAACAATCATCTCAGCATGCTACCCAACTTTTGAATTTTCAATGAAGAAAGGCCAACCCCAGTAGCTGTGTTTATTGTAGTAAGTAAACACTAATTTCTCTAGACATTTGATGAAGTGCATTGATCGAGTCTTTTAACAGTGACAAATACCATGTCATCACTACCTGTAGGTACGAAGATAAGTCAACTTAAGATAGCTGACACTTCATGATTCCAAAGTTTGAACTAGCTACCAGTAAATAAAACAGAACACGGTGAAACAAATAATAGTAAATAGACACTCTTATACTATTCAAACAAAATTTGTTTTATAAAATATTTTACATATTTTTACCTCTACAACAAAGAGATTGTTCTCTGTTCCTACAAAGAGTAACGAAGATTAGGCAACACTTTTCTCCTTCTGTATCGGCAGTTGTGTGAATTAACTAGTAGGTAGTCCGCCTGGACAATACATGTCAGGCCTCGCTAGCCTGGGAGGGAGGAGTCGAAATACCTCCACACATCAATACCACTGTCGTCACAAATGTGTGCGAAGCCCGCCTCCGGAATGGCAGCTTTCTGACAAAGTTAACGGAATACTTAGTTAATTGTTAAAGAAATGTGAAATTGCTAAACAGAAATAGCTTTTTAAAGATAATGTTGACCTTTTTACTCTTGAACAATTGTTGGAAATTTGGTAATGAAGAAGTATGTATTTGATAGAGCAACAAGTTTTAACCTGGACTTCCTAATACAGCGATACAAAGGATTACTGCCTGGCTTAATAAAGTAGTGGTGGTGGTGCTGAGAAACCTCTAACGGAGTTGTACTTTATCTGGCCCAGACTACTTACCTGGAGTGAAATATAAAACTCACCTGGTACTTAAAAAGCATCTCAGGTACACTGTTGATGTGTTTCTATGGTAACAAAATGGCTGCAGTGAAGTGTGTTATAGTTTACGATGGAGTGTTTTGGACATTTCACTATGGCTGGTGAGAATAGAAACGGTAAGTGTATGGAACTGTTTATTACATAGGGTAGTGTATTCTTGTGCCACATGCGTTAACAAAGCGTGTCAAATTAATAATTCATGCTGCTGTGTTTAGGTATGACCTAACCAGTATTGACCATGGCATGTATTTAGTCGAACTGATATTAATCTTGAACATTAGGACTACTATCATATTTAGTTTTTATCTCTAATGTTTGATATTTCTGACAATGTTTTTTATCCTATCTCCTGTATAACATTTTTCAAATCATGGAAAGATAATAATAGGTATGATTTTGTCAGCCTGTTATCTTTGGCTGTGAGTTTAAACTCTGGGTTGGGGCACTGTGCCGTCGATAAATCAAACTAAATCAGTAGTTAAGAATGTGTTGTAGTGTCTGACGATCACTTTCTACCGATCAACGATAAACAGTAGCCGTCCATGTGCAATGATTACAAGTTGGGCGTCCTGGTTCGCTGAGAAAGTTTAACCCTTTTTATCAGGGGTGGTGAGGTACACACACAAACATTCTCAATACCATTGACATTCCGTGCCTGTGCAGTTTATGAGGACCTGTCATTGAAAGGTGACGTGATGACATTTTATTGAGAAGTTTGTGAATTATTAATCAGTCAATATGGCTATAGAAACACTTGGCGCTCATTGATCTCTGAGTGATAGATGGAAATTGATTTAGACCGAGATACATGGAGAGAAACCCTCACTGAGGTTTTTCCTCACCCAGGCAAATTCTTCTTCTAACTTCTTTTTATCATTTATCTCCTGTTTAATGTTATCTCTCGAACTTTCATGACGTCTTTCCCTGCTTTCATGGTTTGTCTCCTGTCTTGATGATCTCTCTTCTCTAAGTCATGTCTTCCATGTTGTGATCATGACCTCTGTCTCCTGTTGTGATCACAACCTCTTTCCCATTTTGTGGTCAATACCTCTTTGACCCTTGATTTGAGCTAGTTTCCATGGGCAGCGCAGCAAGATAGCTGTTCATCACATCTCTCCTTCCTACATATCCTTATATAATGACCTTGTGTATATTCTAGATGTGTGTATGAGAAAACCTGTTTTAATTGTAAAGAATTACTTAGTTATATTATTCTGTACAAGATATGATATATCAATTTCACATATGAGACGAAAAAATTGTGCACCATCCAACTTAATTCTGTATAACAATCTACTGAAGTGTTTACCTTTATGAAAGTGTATGCATATGTTATAAGCTATTTCCATTAATCGCCCCTCCTCAGATAGGTTTACTATATATAGCTATGACAAATATTCCACAATCAGGTCACACGATCGTTAGTTTGCCTTTTAGATTTAAAACTATCCACTTGTTCCTTTGGTCCAAGTGGGCGAAATTGTCTTTGGCAAATTCCGCAAAGTGGTAACATGGTGTTCCTGGGCCTCACCTTGGTAAATGTTGACATTGGGTCTCGCGCGCCTCGTAGAATTCCTGTATGTAGTTGGCAGAATGAGTAAGTAATTTTTGATTGGATTAGGTTTGTTCTTACACAGAAACCTACACTGTCAATTAGATTAGCTCCCAATAAATATAGTCCACAGGCCCGAGTAATACACCCCCCAACAAATACCCAGCACAAACACTGCCCAGCGCCTCGCACCAGCACAATAACATTTACATTGGGGATAATATCAATGAATGCAGTGACTTACTAGGGACAAAGCAGGGTCCATCTCGTCTGTCACTACCCACATACACAATATCTGGCTTTTGGACTATCTACGTAGTATTGTCCACTAATTGTGGTCATTGAAAAAAAAAAAATACACTTTTCTGGCTTGTGGAAAAAGTCATTTCGTTACTAAAGATAGCAAGTTCACCAAGAAAGTCGGGGTAGATCGGAGCAGGATGGAATCAAGAGGGGACAGGTAATGTAGTAATTGAGGTGTTCGTTTCAGGTTTGGTACACAGGTGTGAAATACAGCAGATTAACTCGCTGACTGTGTAAAGGTACTTCTTGAGTAGTCATAAATGTGAGAAATATCATTTGTATACGGGTAAGAAAACCGATTCAATTTCAAGAAATGTTATTGATAAACAATATGATTAACAGCATCAGCCATGTAGCAGGTTCATAATACAGTACATTTTATCTCAGTGATATAAGGTCGTAGAGGGACCGAAAATCATGTAGCAGGTTCTCCTCATAATACAGTACATTTTATCTCAGTGATATAAGGTCGTAGAGGGATCGAAAATCATGTAATAGGTTCATAATACAGTACATTTTATCTCAATGATATAAGGTCGTAGAGGGACCGAAAATCATGTAATAGCATACATAGTAAACACATGTATAGCAATAGAGACTTGTAAACAGAATTGACCAGAAGTATACAAATGTATAGAGATAGAGACTTATAAACAGAATTGACCAGAAGTATACAAATGTATAGCGATAGAGACTTGTAAACAGAATTGACCAGAAGTATACAAATGTATAGAGATAGAGACTTATAAACAGAATTGACCAGAAGAACAAATGTATATAGATAGAGACTTATAAACAGAATTGACCAGAAGTACAAATGCATATAGATAGAGACTTATAAACAGAATTGACCAGAAGTATACAAATGAATAGAGATAGAGACTTATAAACAGAATTGACCAGAAGTACAAATGTATATAGATAGAGACTTATAAACAGAATTGACCAGAAGTAAGTGTTGATATGTGTATATCTGGAGGAATGTTCACATTTTTATGAAGATAAATAAGGAAGATGAATTAGTGGAAATATAAAAATTGTAAAGAAAACAGTTATTGTATGGTAAAGTCAAGTAATGCTTTCGTTGGTCCAGCTTATAAAAAGAAATATCTATAAGAGGAAAATAACCTTGAATGTAATTTTTGTATTCGCCAACAGCAATATAGACTCAGCGAAGTATCAAATAATAGGAAATCCAATAGGGAGAGGACTTGAAAATTCAATAAAATGTTTATTTAATAAGTTTAATGTCAGGTATTTTGGTCGATGGTGCCTTTTAATGAGCGCCATCTTGGTGGCTGTAAATCAATATAAAGGTAGTGGAAGCGGCTTGGGGTGTCTGGAGGATACAATGTCTAACGTAATGTGACTTTTTGATGTTACCACTCTGCCCAGTTCTCACAGGAACATGTGGGTCAGAATGTAGGTATCAAACTTCGCCATTGATCGCTAAACTACCGTAGGCTCATGTGTGAGGCTATATGTCGACAGAGATGCGGGTTTCAAAAAGTTTTTTAAATTCTTAAGACGTACTAGCTTGTTAAAAAAAATCCAGTTTATTTGAGAAGATACGTTACAAAGCTTAGCTATGAGTTTGATAGATGGTAAATGGGTATTACTATGTATAGCAAGGGAAACTGGCATAGCAAAATAGATAAGGTGAACAATACCAACTGTACATACTTAGGTGTAGGAGAGACAATACCATACTAAGATGTTCAAAAATCACCGAAAAAGTGGGCAACACATGCGGAGATATTTGTCTGGGTAAAGACCCCCTTTGAGCATGTTTCTGGACGGCTTCACAAAGGGAGCACTTGACTCCGGCCAGTCTTTTCCATATTTATCAAACTACAATGTGACTGGACCAGGCGGTTCGGTGAAGTGTCTGTCGAGGTAGAAGTCGACAGTGAATCAGCTCTTTAGATGATAATACACAGTTGTGAAGAGGTACTAATACTGCTTAGAGAGGACCTCCATTGTACTCTGTCTCAGCTCCCTAGTCTCAGCTCCCTATAGTCTCAGCTCCCTATAGTCTCAGCTCCCTAGCATGGAAGGCAGCTGGCTCCTTCAGNGGGGGGGGGGTGAGGAAATCATTTATTTTAGGGGAGAGAGCTTCTTTGATGATTGGAATACATTTCGTAAATGAAAATTTTAAATTCCAAGATATTGGTACCGTGAAGTTCCAATTGTGCAAAGAATTTAATTATTTTTTCTCATAATTGAAGAATGAAAAAGAAAAATTATGGAGAATAAAACAAAACATTTTCTTTAACATTACGTTATTACAAAATTTTAAACAAGGTAATCATAAAAGCCTTACTTCAGTTTTCTTTAAATTCTTTCTTTAAAATTTGATTGAGAAGTTAAAACTTTAAAACCAATAAGTTGTTGTTGAATTTCCTAAGTTGTAACAGGTAACTAAAAAGAAATGATGAAACACTGTTATGTTATATAGTTGGTAGAGTATTGTTGACTGTTGAACAGCTTGTCATTGTTTGTACAAAAGGTACAGGTATTTTTAGGCAAGCATTTTTTTATATGTAATCAACATACCAAGCTCATTTGTCTGTTTAGAAAAAAGAAAAAGAATTCTATACTTTTCCAAGTGAAAAATTTCAAATGAAAGTTGTGGGTATTTATTACATAAGCTTAAAAAATATCCTTATCATTGGGAAACAATCACAGAATAGAAAAACACAAACACCTTCACAAAGGATTAATGACATAGAGAGTTGGGGCGTCCATTGTGGTGACTAATTATTTAGAACTTTTGTTCTCCCCCGTGTAGAAGGTGGGATTATGTTTCCATCATACAGGTCTCGACCTCAACTTTGCTCTGTTGTTCTGAGGATATTGTGTGTCTCTCTAAATAGTATAATACACAACTTGTATCGGAGGCCTCATTTTCAAATTGATGTTTTGGGATAGCGGAGTGACTTTTGGACTTATCTGTAGAATTTTCTCGATTGGATTTTCCTGACGATGATGGCTGTTGCTCTGTAAGTAAAAGTTATCAGAGGTAAACTTTATATTATAACATACTTAGACTTGTTTTAATTCCTTTAAAAAAAAACACTACAGTAGACACTTGAAATTTTTTTTTAATGTAAACTTTGTGAAAATTGTCAAAGAGTTCTTCCGTGAACTTGCAAGGAGAGGTGGTTGAAGTGGGTGACAGAGTTCATTTATAAGGAAACAGAGATAATGGACTACACAGTTCCACGACGGTAGTGTTGGTGACATAACTGTCTGTTGAGGGTATAAGGAACAGACTTTGTGATTTTATAGCAGTATGAGATAAGAACCATTGTCAAGCATTAGTCTCTCCAACCTGTCTCGATGACAGGAGAGCTCGGTTTGTCAACTCAGAGGTGATTCTTTGTGAAAATCCCCAGCACTTGTCGTTGAGAGCGAGATTACCATCACCATTCTGTACCATACACTCACTTCTATATTTGTCCTCAATTAGTAAATCCAATCTCAAAACACATTAAAGGTACAAGACATTTTGGCAGATGGAACTCCAGGGATATAAAGTTACATAAATGTATTTTTGCTGGACGGCCCTGTGTTTGGACGTAGGATCAGTGATACAAAGACACAGGTCCAATAGACTATATCTCGGAGCTACCCAGTGCCAGCTAAAACCCTAAGTGTTACTCAAGGTAATTCCATACCCAAACTCTCCTCTTCTCTACAATGGTACTTACCTAGCTATTCTCATTGGAATGTGTTCTGCCTTGAGACTGTCTGTAAGCTGGTGTTAGGGGGGTATAGGACAGGAAATATGCTCTGTTTTAGGGGACAGATATCTTTCCTTCAGGATAAGGCTGTCAAAAAGAATATTTTCTGTGATGAGGAAACTTTATATATTTTTTTAAAGCTACAGATATCTTAGATATTTAATGAACACCAATATCAAGAATATCATTTGATGATATGAAATAAGTACATTAAGAATCGTTTATAATTGTTTTTAATTGCTTGCGGGGGGTATAAAATATTTGAAACAGTTAAATAAAGTTGATAATATATTGCCAAGTTTGAAAAGGAGTTGATATACTGATACAATGTAGCAAATCTCATCGGTTGTTTTAGTACTTGATTTGAAAGAAGAAATTGTCCTTTTACTATAAGATAAAAAAAACTTGTACATTTTAAAGGTCTACACTGTCTTAAGTAAAAGTACAATTTGTAAGGCAGAATTAGCCTTCATTTCATTGTTAACTCAGTGAGAAAAATCACTTGATCGTGTTCACAGAAAACTGTGTGGGGGCTGAAAGTGGTGTTTTGGCAAGAAGCCTAACTAAAATATCTACTCCATATGTTCTATCTGTGAGAAAATACTCATTCAATTATACTATTCTTTAATAAACAAAATTATGATTTGGCTTAAATAAGCGTTTCAAACATTCCATTTTGGCCATCCCCTCTTTTGAATACACGACATACCACATACTCAAATTGATACAGTCAGTATTCCGGAGTTTAATTTAACCAATAAAATGACATTTTGTAAATTCTTAAGAAATGGAGATTTGAGTAAAACTCTGATAGTAAAGCCTGTTGTTGATAAAGTGTTACATTAAATAAAGACTTGAAATTTAAATCTATATAAATACTGATATAAAATATATATCACCTGTCAGCGGTGATGGAGGCTGGCTAAGTGGTGGATATTAGACTGACAAAGAGCTACCCTGTCAAAGGAT
Organism: Mizuhopecten yessoensis; assembly: GCF_002113885.1. Classification (NCBI taxonomy): domain Eukaryota; kingdom Metazoa; phylum Mollusca; class Bivalvia; order Pectinida; family Pectinidae; genus Mizuhopecten; species Mizuhopecten yessoensis. The sequence continues at coordinate 342,095 of NW_018407163.1, read as the reverse complement.
GTCTGTATTACCCCAGTCGTACACCACTGTATCACACCGCTATAAAGTCAACCGACAAAATATGACGGCTCAATTTGTGAGCCATTAACGCGATCTGAGTAGATACGCATCTTTTCAACACTTGCGCCAGGTGCAGAAATGAAAATGTATTTAATGTTTTTGTAGTTTTAATACAAGGAGCATGGATATTGGGTATTACTCATCACACATTCAAGGTCAAAGGTCAGGAAATACAACAAATAAAAAAAATGGTACATTAATTATGTTGTGTAGGTTCCCTATCTTTTTATTCCTATTTCTTTTTGTTAAAAAATATTGAAGAACGTAATTTGTCATACTAGTACATTTATTTGACACATTAAAATGATGTTTCATGGTTTGTAGTAACAGTAGATAGAATTTCTGAAGCAACAAAATGCCAAGCAAAAACGAAAAAAAAAAAAATTGGTAGAAATAGTGTTTCAATTGAAATCACTAACGGGAAACATTAACGGGAAAACATTAATGGGAAATCATCATAGAACTCTTCAGACAAAAAACTTGGTTTAAAACGAAGTTAATTTAAAATAGAATTCTGATGGAGACGTCTTAGATGTATATCTCGTCAAATACCTGAACAATCACCACTCCAATTTACACTGTAACCTCAAAAATTGTTGTAAAATATTAGTGGAGTGAGTATGATTCACTCGCCACGCTACAGGCCCCACTTAGGGCATGTTTAGTGGGTACTCTACCCGTGTGTGGGGAGCAACCTCAACAATACGACATTAACACAGCTTACATATTCCCACAGTGAATTGACACGGTAGATTCGGGGGCGGGCGCCGATGTGTGGTTAAGGTGAGGAGTTGTAAATTGGTGGGGATGTTTTCTTGCTCTACTGAGCCGAATCAGAAGGTCTCGACTAGATCTTATGGGATCAACAATACCTCACAATAGAGTCGTCAAACTGATCAACAAGACCCACATACCAAGCTTCCTCCTCGCACCTCGTATAGCTGCTGAAACCAGGTTCCTGGCACCAAGAAATACTTTGTTTTCGCTTAAAAAAAAGCAAATCTAGAGATGACATTGTTTTTCGAATTTCGATTTTAACTTGACTTCGATCGCATGACTGTTGAATAGAGAATAGAATACTGGCCTATTGATAGGACATTCATTGAGAGGAAGCTTTAAGTGTTGTGAGTAAGCCAGGTGAAAACAGCCGTACCTCTAAAATTACGCTCTTCAAGGTAACGTTTGGCATAATGTTGGGAGCTACATGAATGCTTTCTGAACGGATCTTGCTGTTAAGTGTGTGTTTCACTAACAATGACCACCAATGTAATTATGAAAATTATAAGTATAATGACAATATTGGAAACAGTTGTTCAGGCATATTGAACCTCAATGCTTTCGGTGAGAAAGGGATTTTACACGCCGGGGAAGGTTCGCTGGAACAACTGGTATTTCTGGAGGAACAAACATGGGTTGAATCGGTGAGAACCTGGTACGTTTTTTGTATTCAGGTTTTTACATGTAACATTGACTACATGTTTGTGGAGGCTCGTAGTATTTCATTTTTCACTTATGTTTTACAAACCTAAATGTTTCCTTTGTTTGGTTTTTGAGGTTTTATTGTCTAAGCTCCGTAGATGTTATGGTATTTATAAGTTACTGGAACATGTTCCAGCTACAACAAAAAACCAAATGTTGGAGACGTGTTTATGTGCTGATTATACCAGACTAAATACCTGTGACATTGATTGTGTCTGTTTTAGATTTAATGGTCAGCAAAGTCTAACGGTCACATCTCCAGGGAAACTTACTGATGTAAAAAATATAGACAATAGATGGAACATTGACTCCTAGGGATTTATGAGTCAACAAATTTTGTATCCCGAGGTCTGTTTCATATATTTTATGTACTGTCTTGTGTACATAGCAAAATCATTGTTGTTTTCAGGCTAAATCAATTAAATTATTTAGCCTTTAGCTAAAGTATTAGCTAATGTGATATTGGTCTGGAGTCTGTACCTTAAGGCTGACCCGGACTGATCTGACCAATTTTACCACACGAGATAACGCTAACAAGTGTTTAACAGGGCGGTAGCTCCAAACAAAACAAGGACAACAATCTAAGACGAAACAATACAAAGTATTTTAGAAACTCAGTGTTAAATGAATTATTTAAATAGTTGGAGATTCAATTAAACAGGAATTTGAACTTTTATGATTTTGGGAACAATGTGACACAGACTTGAAGATAAATTTGAAGGTTGATGTAATGTGGAAACCTTCAGTTCACTTAGCATGTTTACTCACTTTAAATACAGTACCAGGCTTTCCCTGACACAAACTTATAGGACTGGAGTGCTTTGGTTAACGATGATTAATTTGATATGTTTAAAAACTGAACTATCTGAAGATTCCTTTTTTAACAAATCAGTCTTTTATAATTGAACATAAAGAGCCATACCTCAGGATATTAAATTTAAATATTTGTTCACGTTAAAATAAATGGGATAATTAGAGGATTACATTGGTTTAATGAATTCACCAATATATTAGCTGGTTCATGATTTTGGATGACATACATATCATTAAGTTAATTTTATCTCAATCATTTTTAGTTTTAGTTTTATAATTTCTGTTTTAATGTGATAGTTCCCTTGAACCAATCAAATATATTTAAAGTGGATGGACTTGAAAAAACATGTTCTTTTTAAATACTATATACATTTTAACGAAATATTGGTACTTTAAAACTTATAATTCATTCAGTTGGTAAATAAATTATTCAGTGTTTGTTTTTACGGAATGACTTCATAATTTATTTCTAAAAATATATTTTTGCTATTTTGAAAAGAGTATTGTTTTGAAATTAAAGCGAGTATTGAAGTAGAGGGGAAAACTTGGACTATGACATACTTTTTGATACCTTGCTGCTATTTTGAAAAAGATTGTGTTTTGACGATGAGAAGCTGGCGGTAGAATGTTTTTGATAAATTGCTGTTGTTGAGGTTGTCTGCGTAGAGACTGGTCGGCCATATAAAGGGGACTGGTATGTGTAATTCGTACCATTAATTGTCTGTACCAGCAGATGGTTTAGCTATCTATACAAAACACAATCAACACTCAGATCAATTTCCCTTATTGATTTTCTGCAAGAGCACCTGTCACTCAAGGGGAAATGTACACTGAGGTCCATGTTGACAACATATGAAATTAACATTATTGTTGAAATTGACTTGTATAGTAACATCAAAGGCTGATAAAACAGTTAACATGGCTGGCAGGCAACTAGGTTTTTTGTTCATCTTTATAAAAAGATGTTAAAGAGTCCATTTTAGTTTGACTGTGAGGTGTACACTAAAGCTAATATGTTTTACTGTGATTAATGTGTACATCAAATGTCAGCATGGATTATTGTGAACAGAATGGCTGGAAACAAATTATGGATTGTGAAAGTAGAGCGACAGGTAGGTAGTATCTGCTGAAATGCTACCTAAGTCAATGTTAGGGGTTGAAATAATGTTTCAGCCATACATTTACAATAGAATGTTTAACAGCTATTACCAGCTACATCTATTTGGAATAGCAATAATACTCAATCAGTGCTGTAGTTTCTTTTTACTAGATATTAATTTCAAATATAGAAAATACTTGTTTTCTGCGTTGTACAGATAGAGAAAGTTTAGAACAAATTAAACAATTGTATTAATCACTTAAAAAAACAGTTCTTTCTGGTTTGAAATACCCACTAAAACATTTTTATGATTTTGTTGGGGCTCTGGAGCCTCGCACAAATCTAAAATTCAGGAGGAATTGTCAAACTTGACATTTTCACTTTACAAGACGGGATGAGGGTTTCTTATCGAGGAACTATCTTGTTGTTAAAAAAAAGAAATGTTGCAGAAAAGTGCTGACAGAGAAAAGGATTGTTTTTCTTGTGACATAATAGAGACAACAATAGGTTTAAGATAGCTATCTGGGAGAAATGTGGTAAATAATGTAGGGTAGATAATTGTCACTATCAATAGAGGTGACTCATCGCGATCAGTTTCTCCTGCTCCGGTAAAACAAACACTAGGTGAATCTCATGTGTATCTCCAGGTATTTCTACAAAAAACACACAAAAAATAAAGGTAATATATACATGTATTCTTTAGTGCAAAACACTCAAGCTAAATTCTTATCTTGGTACCTGTTCGTGGTAGTGAAACGAGGACCTCACTTTTACCTGTTGGTTGTAATGATTTGACAACCCTATTTTTACCTGTTTGACCAGGTATCTATGTTGTAACATTATGTATCATACTCATGTAGGTAAAATAATTATCAGTAACAATACAGCCGATATGTCATACATCATACGTATTGTTTGATGGTGAATTATCAATCAGAAATACAGGTAACACAATGACAGGTAGATGGCCGAGGCCATTTGTCTCCCTCTGACCAGGGCTGGACAGGTACAAATTGTACATAAGATGTTCTACATTGTACCTCAGTAGGGAATGTCCAAATATTTGGAGAACAGCTTATCTTGCAGTACTGAATCAATCAAGGTAGAAGAATTTTTGTGTTTATAATTTATTTAATGTAAAGAGTCATCTCTCCTTTGAATTGTGACCTGTTCATGAAGAGACATCAAAGGATCAAATCTAAATTGATTTCTTTAACATTACACATGCAATGATGCACTAAACACCTGCAATGTAAGACATCACTCAGGCTACGAAGGGCTGAGGGTAAACCTGGTATTTTAAAATGGATGTATGTTGAAGTCTTGATCGTAAAATTAATTTCTGAAGTATGAGCAAGGCAGTTATATATGCTGGGGATTTGATTGTAAATTTTGTTCTTCAAAAAAATACTTTCCTCACACTCGAGAAAGTAGGATGTGTTGACGTGTGTTATTTGGTGTGGGGCGTTAATCTGGCGAGTGGGATTGATCGACCCTGGCCTTCGTCAGCAAGAGTTAGCCTGGTGTAAGATGGTCTCGCCAAACCCGACAACATTCACATCATACAGAATTCTTCATGTGATTGCGTCTTATTGCAAATTAATAATTGACCATTTTTCTTGAGCCGGAGTTGGCTGTGTTGTCAGATATTATACCATCGTTTTATTTATCGTTCTGCACCTTGTCAGGTTTAGGGCGTTCCCGAGTTAAAAGACCAGCAACCTGAAAATTGCCGTGATGGATAGGGTTTCTAGCTCAAAATTGTTCCAAGGAATTGATTTCTAACCCTGCTAGTATATTCAGCCCTGAGCATAGGCAGAAAGGCCATACTGATTCTTTTAATATAAATTAATTCATCTCTATAAGCCTGAGAGGTTTCTTGGAATATGATTTAGGGTTAGTTGGGATTTTTTCTGATTCTGTCGTAATTAGTTTCTCAGATAGTACAGAACTATTTCAGACAATGCTGTCATCTGTTAAATGGTGTCAGTGTGACCGACACACCAAACTCTTCTGCAATGATAAAAAATGGCTATCGGGGTATATGAACAAATTATTTGGGGGTTTCTCCCAATTGAACCTTAGTGTATACCAGGCTATCAGAATGAATGCAGGTATTTACAGTTGAAAAATGAGTAAATTATTTTCATTATGAAATATTTTTTTAAATGGTTTGACCTATATAATATTTGTGACATTTCTGTGTTAGAAAATTGACCAGATGTGAGATTGCTGTCTGGAGGTAGACCTAGTAATGGTCAGGTCAGTGTATTTATCTGTAATGATGCATAAAAACTTACTATTGGTAAATATACAATCTATTGTTACCTATCTAGAGAAGTTCTCGGAGCGTCCTAGACCGATACATACCTAAGTCTAATCATAGGAAACAAAGTTTATTTCTTAAATCTTCTGACAAAGTCATTAAATATTAGGCAAATCATAAATTTAGGAAATGGAAATTGTTCATGTGTAAGTGTACTAGTAGGGTTAACTGGAATGACTACGAATTGTTGTGTACTTAGTCACAAACAAATTTGTAAATGCTTCATTGAATATCATTTAACTTCAAAGAGATGAAAATTATCTCTTCATTTTAGCCATAAAACTGTCAATCAGCAGAATTTGAATAGTTTCTGTGATTGGTTATATAAGTCAGGGGTATATACCTGTTATATCTATATAGCCATCAGTAGACTTCAAAAGTCCACGGCCACCATAAACTAGCCAGCTAAGATGATCGGCTGTTTATGACTTTGTTTCATTGGTCAGTGTTAATTGTTGGCATTTCTGTTCAATAGTCAACAGTACTGCTCTAACAAGACCAGCAAAACTCATGTTTGTGATCTGTATATGGTGCAGCCTGAAGCCAGGAAACAGCGGCTTTAATTGTCAACAGGCTATAAATATCATATACCCAGAGGAAAAAGGCTTTTGATCTGGACTTATTTACAGCCCAGATGTAGGGGGGGGAATAAGCTACCTTGGGAGGGATCCGAGTCTTATTTATATTTATTAATTTATTTAATGACTAATAAATATTAATGTCAATTGGGTTGGTCAAATAGTGACGTTTCCTGGAGCAGCATTGTACCTTCTATAACCGGTCTTGTAGCAATATGGATTTTTCACAATTAAGTTGTTGTGGCTTTTCTGTTAGATTTCTATTTTTTGGAGCATATATTCCATCATGTCCAAATCAATACTTCCCATTTTAGTTGTCTATGGCCTCTCTTGTTAGTGTACTTAGTGGGAAGGCAGTATCTGTTTTATAATTGGTGATAATCCAAGCTGAAAAAGCAGATAGCCAGCCATTCTTCAAAAGACAATACTGATCACTGGCAGTGTCCAGGATTACTCCAGTGATATTTCTATACACACACGGCCCTTACTGATGTTTCATCCCTGTTTAGTCTGCTAATAGATCGGTTTACTAGCATATATATATATATATGATGCAGCATGCAGGTTTTAATGGAGGGACTAAGATGTCACCGGAATAACTTTGATTCTTAATTCAAAGACAATGGTATAACTGTGGAACTCCATTAAGTAGAATATCATTATGTGTAGGAAGGAAAGGTATCGGAGATACTGTACAGACGGTGGTCTGTCTCTACCAGCCCTTCAGCCATACTTTCTTCTTAGTTTCTTTTCCAATGTACCATGGTTATTTTATAAGGCTTGTACATTCCTTAAGACTCATTGACTTGCATTCTTTACTCCTTTTCTCAACCTCTCGCTTCATGCAAATTGACACTCGGTCTAAAAAACGAACACAATCAGATTTTAAGGAAGAGAAGATTTAGTCAGTTCCATACAGCACAGCCAACGTTGTGTTGGACTGTCTGGAGGTTGGTGATCACGTTTTAATGGCATTCTGTTACTCAGGTGTAGATCGCCGGTGAAGGTCACCATCAGAAGTCCTCCTCTAATCCACAAACGGCTGCTGAGCACTACACGCGGATACGCACTCACTAATCCAATTTTCAAATTTTGGTTCAGGGGTCAGACATGATTTGTTATCTGATGAAATGTGAAGTTTTGCCAATTGTAGCGGATACATAGGTGATTGTGATTAATCCACGTAGATGATTTAGAGACAGTAAATTGCGACCCAAACAAAACCCTCCCCACTGGTATGAGTTTTAACTGTCGCTGTCATCAAACCCTCATCACACCATAGGTAAGACCTTGCACAGATGTGGTCGGGGACGCTACAACACAGAGCTAACAGGGGCTGAACTAGTCCCCTTATGACAGAATAATACCCCCGTTTGGGAAACAAGATTTGTGAGAGATCTCCCACCAATTGTGTACAATTAGTTCAATTTGTCACTGGCCTGAATAGTGGTCTTGGACGGCTGTCTGGCAGACGCGTCACTGTCCAACAATATCAGATCAATATCTGAAAAACAGGTTACAAAGACGTTCACGATAATTCTTGTAGTTTATTTGTATACAGTGAGACAGCTAGGATATATAGGGTAGTTTATTGATGACACAACAAGAAGTAATTATATCTCCAATTTATTTTGATTCTGACACTGATTTTAAATCACCTGCAATTAGTGGTTGCGGGTTCGGTAGGGGTGGGGGTGTCGGTATAGGTATAGTTAAGTCAGTGGGGATGGGGTGTCTGTGGGGGTAGGTACTTGTATCAGTGGGGGTAGGGAAGTCAGTGAATGCAGGAGAGACACCAGTAGAGATAGGGACATTGGTAGGGATAAACGGGACGTAGAAGATGGAGAGATACCAGTAGGGGTGTGGTATTGTAGATGGTTCACAGAGGTTAGTGGTCTACAACGGACTGGAGACCCTCCTTTTTGTTCATTTTATCTTGTTAGATTATCTGTAAAACGAGATTTTCTGTTAAAAAGAGAAGTGTGTTAGCGCTTGAGTGAAGAGATATTATTGTACCCGTGTTGTAAGGGTAGCGGATGTGAGGTGTCGTGTGGCGATCACATTGATAGCTGCTCATACGCAATCCCTCAGTACATTCACGCGTCTCACACTCTGACCCGACGACAACCGTAAATAAGTACACAAACCACACACTGTCCTCTTGTTTATGAAGACAGAGCAAAGAAATTGCTTATTCTTACCTTTAATTCTCAGTACATTATAATAAAAATCTTTGTGTAACAGAACATTGATATAAGAATTGTTCACATTTCTGTGGTAAGTAATGTTATTTGTCCATATATTTCTATTAAATGTCTGAGTCAGTTTTGTTATTATGATGTTTGCTAAACTTGTGGATACAAAAATTCGTTGAGATCAGATATGATCTATAGATACTGATAAAATATTAAATATGCTGCGATGAGATGACATATTCAAAGAAAAATCCATTACTTTGGATTGTAGTTTTTAATGGAGTCTAGATTGATTAAAATTATCTGGTATTTATATTAACACATTATTGGTAAATACATGCTACAGTGATTTGTTATTTAAAGTGGCAGATTTATCATCGTGTACAAACAAGTTCTGTTTTTATCTCCTTCGGTGATAAATTAAAGCTGCTAGTATTCAAAACCATATTGTCCAATTAGAGTGGAATAGTCCCATATCTTATTTTAATTTGTTTTTATTTTGCTTTCAAAGACACAATGTAACTAAAATAGAACAATAAAAGTTTGAACATGTTTTAATCATTGTTATGTGTACATGTTTACATGTCTGCCACAAATTCAACGTTATAGTTATTTCCCTGCGACGGAGATGTCTGGTCGTCAGTTCGTGAGAAAAGCGTACTTTCTATGTACAACGTACTTCAATATTGATGAGTTTTTTAGGTCATAGACATCATTTCAATAGGTGTTACAAGTAAAAAAAGAATTCTTTTCAACTGGGACTGTACTCTGTCAAGTATTTAAGAGTTTAGCTTGTAAAGTTTGAATTTATTATCTCAGCTGGGTGCAGTGTAAACTTTGAGGTAAACACACACGTAACACACCATGTTCTTCTGTTAGATCTGGTCTGTATTTATAGACTGAGAAATCCACAGATTGTTCAATAATAAATTCTTTTATTCACTTTCATTTTTATATGCTAATAAAAGTTATCATATTTATATATCAGATGTTAAAAAAAAAAATGAACTCAATTGCATTACAAATTGTAGAAATAATGAACTCCAGGAAATGGGTATGTAGGAAAAGAGAGGAGTTTATCAATTTGTCCCAGTATATTAAAGCATAAATGAGGTGATTTATTCTGTGTTTATTATAAATCTTGTCCAGACTGACAGTACAGTGTAGAACTATAATACATATCAGACATAGTTGTCACACAGCGGTGTTCACTTCAGTTTTACTGATAAAAGTCTATACCACCACTAATACACTGTGGATGTTAGTGAGACATTGTACACAGGTATGTTATCTACTTTTGAATCGATATTTTCCAATTTCTTTGTTTTCTGACTATATATATTGTATTGGGGATAACAGCTGTTTGTCAGAGTTTGAAGTTGTTTGTCTATTTGTAGAGAGTTTGAAGTTGTTTCATCCTCGTGTGATATGTGTTTCTTTGCTCTAAGGATTAAATCTAGTCAATTAATTAAATTTTAAAAACTAAACCTGGTGATTGTTTGCAGTTTAAAACACATTAGGCCAGGTATGTTGACTTGCTGTCATGTGATAGGTTTACCGAGTAAACACAGGGACCGGCTACACAAACACACTCTCGGACCAACGTCGCATCATACAAAACATTGTCTCGTTATTACTGGGAATTAAATTAGATGAGTAATGTAGTTTTTAAAACAACATCCTATCTGGGGAGAAGTTTTAACCTGAATTGGGCTGTTAAGTGACACTTTGAGCAGCAGTCAGCTCCCCTGAGTAGTAAAGGTAGACCTAAGCTGGTTTTTATTTATAATCAGTCTTTGTGTGAAAGTATCTGATCATGTGTAGACTTTGTGACTATATATCTTGATTACTGGCATTGTTAAAGGAGCATTTCGTACTCGCTCGTTATTGACAGGTGGAGAGGGAGGTCTTGGCACTAAGTGAACCCCACCCCACCTCTCAGTATATGTGCATGAACACTGTTCAGCCCCACCCCGGGGAGCTACAATACCTGACCACTTACCTGTAATCAAGACCCAAATTGTCAGTAACAAGCTGATTACGAGCACCCTGTAGATCAGAGCTATGTTAACATATGTCTGTCATCTGTCAGCAGGGAAATTATCTCAATCAGACACTATATCATATATAATGTTTACCTATATATACTTTCTTGCTTTAACTTTCACATATCTACACACTACGGAATTTACATACAATACAATAGGTAATATCTTGCCCATATCAGTGTGTTTTCAATAGGTGTTGTAAGAAATTTTATAGTATCTTGACAAACAAGTTGGTCAGGTAAATGGTTTTATAGTATTTTGACAAACAAGTTGGTCAGGTAAATGGTTTTGAATTCCCTGTAGCAAGGTTACAACACCTTAAAATCAATTATATGATTAATCCTCACACAAAATAACGTTTAAAGCCTCTCCCCGACATATTTTTTCCTATTACTTTTTTGTTAAGTATTTTAAGACACTGTATTAGAGTTAATTGATTTAAGTAAACATTTGCATAAGGTATAAAAGTGAATCAATTTTCTTTTAATAAAAATATAAGTAAAATTTTATTTAATATAAGGATAAATANCCTCCTCCACAGTTATAACATTGTATTATTGTAATATTTTGTTAACTTTGGAAATAAATAAAAAAATGTATAAAAGAATTCATTAATATGTCTGTTGACCTGCTGGCTACAGCTAACGGTGATACTTTACTTGTAGTTGAAATGAACACTAATCACCTATAAAGACAGTCATTGTTGGTTAGAAATGTTACTCCGGTTCAACATTTTTCTGCGGGATGATTTGTCACGAGCAGGGTTTGATATCATCAGTTTAGGCTACTTTTACACTACAAGCTAGAGTTAAAGTTTCCAACCTATGAAATCAATATATATGATCAGTAATGGTGATCATAATGTCAAAAAAAATTAAAAAAATATATATATATCAAAGGTAGTTTAGGAGGGGTCTAGACATATTAGTAAAGGGTAAGACTGTTTCCTAATAAAATAAGAAACCATTAGTAAATTAGTTAAATACATTGCAAAAAGACACAAATATTGATTGTAGACTTTTCCCAGTTTTGTGATCAGCTGAGTGAGTTTGTCACCCTAGTGATGTGTTTAGGTTACCTATTAGGAACCTTGGCTGATAGTTGGTGGTCACGTGTAGAGTAGCTGTGTAACAAGGTGTGCCAATCACCTGCTAATTACCAGGTAAATATTGCCTTGTGTCCATAGGGCACTCACTGCCCACTGGTCAGTCTTAGGCTGTGATTGGCTTGTGTCTGAACACTATAACCAATCAGGTGTGACCTGTGTGTTCAATGAAGCGTGTGGCCCTGTGCTGGCAGTTTTTTGTGATATTGTTTGGTGCAGTGTGAAAGTGTGCATGAAAGGCATGCTGACTGTAGGACAGGTGAGACACCCCTCAGAACATGTGTCAATATTGGATCTGTAGTCGATAGTGCTTCAGGTTTCTCAACATTCTATTTTATGAACATGACATATTTTACTTGCTAATACATAATGTCAATAATCTCCACATTTCTCACCTTGTTTGCTATTACTAATCAGCCAATGCTCTCTACTTACAGGTTTGGTCAGGAATGTGGAGCACATTTTGAAAAGCAACTGTAACAAAATATGTAGACGTTATTGAACAAGATTGGACCTCTCTCTGGAATAGTGTATTTGTGGTGTCTGTATACTTTCGTAGCATTATCTGTGTGTGGTATTTATGATTTTCGTTGGATTATATATAATATGAAATATGGGAGCACCTATACGTCAGCTGTTTCTCCTTCTTACCCTGGATCTATACTCTCAGATGACCGATGCCCAGCAATCCGTTCTTAAGTACAAGTTACGGGAAGAACAATCCAAGGAAACTTTTGTCGGAAATGTGGCACGTGATAGTCTTTTATATGGAAATGTAACGGAACAAGAGTTTAGCCGAATGAGATTTCAGATTCTTACACAAGGTAACCATGATGCTTCAAATTTTCAAATAAACGAGACATCAAGCTCTTTATTGACGAAGGTGGTGCTGGACAGAGAAACACTTTGTCCTGATGAGGTGGCATGTATTCTGGAATTTAATGTGGCCGTGTACAAACAGCTCGGCACCAACCAGCTCGACCTCCACCAGATCATCCCAATACAGGTCACTGTAGACGACGTCAACGATAACTCGCCAGTGTTCCCCGCATCAGAGGTGGCCTTGACCGTGTCAGAAGGTGTTCAAGTAGGTCACGTCATACTGACCTCTGGGGCTATTGACCGTGACACTGGCCAGAACAACTCTATACAGTCTTACGAACTTGTGCCATCCAACGAAATGTTCGGTCTTATTCAAGCTTCAGATTTGGGTGGAGGCAGTGACATTGGATTGAAAGTTCGCTTTAAATTAGATCGAGAAACACGTGACTTTTATGAATTAAAAGTAATAGCAAGTGATCGTGGGTTCCCCGTTCGCACAGGAAGTGTTAAAATCAACATTACTGTTACAGACTTCAATGACAATAGCCCAGCATTCTCACGTGCTAACTACAGTACCACCATTCCGGAGAACAAGGCTGTTGGATCCACCATTCTCATCGTGTCTGCTACCGATTTTGACACTGCCAACAATGCCAAGCTCACTTACTCCTTCAGCTCGCGTGTGTCACAGAAAGTACAGCACAAGTTTTCCATCAATTCTACATCAGGTCAGATTTCTGTGATTGCACCCCTCGACTATGAGCAGGACACCCAGTACCAGTTTCAGGTGGTTGTAAGAGACCAAGGTCAGCCACCATTATCGGCGTCTGCCAGCGTTACCGTTGATATACAAGACCTCAACGACAATGCACCACAAATCAACATCAACCTATCACCAGCCGGCACTGACATCTCGGAGGCCGCTGCTGTTGGTCAGTATGTGGCTAGTGTTGCTGTGTCTGATCGTGACAGTAAGGCTAACGGAAACGCACGATGTCAAGTCATGGGCAACAACTTCAGACTGGAGGAGATTTATACTAATATGTACAAGATTCTCATCCAAAACAAGCTTGATTATGAAACGGATAAGTTCCATAATGTTACAGTGAATTGTCAGGACCAGGGTGTACCTCAGCAACAGAATACCACCAGCTTCTTCATCCGTGTCCAGGACGTTAATGACAATGCACCAGAATTTACTAAAACAAAGTACCAGGTGACCATGCAGGAGTCTAACGACCCTGGGGCTTACGTGAAGGAGGTGATCGCTACAGACAAGGATAGTGGTAACAACGGGCGTGTGTCCTACTCCCTTGAGCCCGACGGTCAGTCCTTCTTCTCCATCGACCCCACTATGGGGACTATATCTGCGATTGTGTCCCTTGATCGTGAGTTACGGCCAGTAATTCGGTTCCATGTGACAGCCACTGACCAAGGAGACCCCCAGCTCAGCTCCTCTACAGTAGTCGAGGTCATACTAGGTGATATCAACGACAATACACCCACGTTTACGCAACAAAAATTCCACTTCCATGTGCTGGAAAACCAGGACCGTGGGCCCAAGGTCGGCACACTGACAGCTGAGGATCAAGATGCTGGTGCCAATAGCCAGTTTAGTTTTGATTTCGTGCCGCCCATTCCAGCTGATTTTCGGCTAAACCAGGATACTGGTGTCATTACGGGGTACACAAAACTGGACCGCGAGTTACAGAAGATGTACAATTTCACGGTGATGGTAACAGACAAGGGTACGCCCCGTCGGTACAGCACAGCCCAGGTCACTGTCGAAGTCGAAGATGACAACGACAACATCCCAGTCATTGTTCACCCCAACAACTTCAACAACACTGTGTACCTCCCGTACACTGTAAATGCAGGTACACTGATCAGTCAGGTTGAGGCGTATGATATTGATGATGGGGATAATTCACGTCTTCGTTACTACATCGACACAATCGACCCACCAAACTCTGGTGATGTGTTTAGTATGGGGCTTTTTAGTGGTAGCCTAGTCGTAGCCCGAAAGTTACAGCTCTACGACGCAGACTCTTACCGACTTGTATTGTCAGTCAAAGATGGTGGACTCAATGAGCTTAAATCTTACACAAATCTTAACGTGATCATCACCGTTAGTAACAACACTGTGTTACCAGTACCTGGTAACGATGACACTGGAATGAACATTATAATTGTCGTCATCATTGTCGTCGTTACAGTCGTGTTGTCTATAGCTATCGTCGTCACTATCATAATCATACGCAGGATTGACGGAAGTCGCCAGGAAAACAACAATCATGCAAAAAACGAGGCACAAAAGATAATAGCAGCTACTGCTAAAATGCATGAGACTATGTCTACAGACTCTTCAAACAATTCGGATGATCCGTTAAAAAAGAAAAATAAGAAAGAAGTGAGTTTTTCTCTCAGTGATGAAACAGACTCTATTAACACTTCTACATTGACAAATTTAACGACATTTTCAACTTTTAAAAATCCACCGTCAACTTTAGATGGAAGTAAATCGCTGGAGGTATGTATACATGTGTTATTTTATAAAAGTACAGGATAAAGACATTTTTTTATTTTTTTTATTTATGGTTGGTTAATAGAAAAAATACATTTCACTCAATATTAAATCAGCCAACATACTATGTGTTGTCAAAGATTTGTGGACAGAGAAGTGACAGAAGATATTAGCAGTGTAAATATAGTGTGCATGTCCTTTCTTTGACGTAGGTCAATTTTGGTCAACTGTTTAGGATATAGAAACCCTCTAACAAACACCTGAGATTGATCACTCAGCCACTAGCATGGACACTAAACTGGTCATCAGCAAAACATTGACCTCATCATTGGTCAAGCTGTAAAACTCCTAGGTACTTTATAAAGATGTATATGGAATAAGGATAAGTCTGAGGATGGACACCTCAGTCATGTTATCACATAGTCAGATGTATCAAGATGTCTATAAACATTTACAGAACAGGTTAAGAAAAAACCCATCATTATTGAAGCTCTGCCACAAAACTCAGGTTATAGATAAAAAGTTGTATTGGAAAACTTGAATGAAAAGTCGTTAATTTATTCTAAAAAAAACAAGTTATAGAAAAGGGAAAAAATTCTGGACACATCAGTATACCTAGATTGTTGAGCTCACAGAAAAACCCATCAAATCTGTTGTCAGGCTTCAAAAATATGCAGCCGCCAGGAATATCTCAATTGCTTTTCTCAGTAGATTCATGTAAAAAATTCCAGACATTTCACTTGAAGCTATTTTTAAGGAATTCTAAATTACGTGTGGGGGACACTGTGATGGTGTACAAAACTTACTGATTTGGTTTGTTAATTCGAAAAGAAGAATAAACAAGTAAGGCAACTGAATTTAACTTCTTGTGCAATCTACATATATATTTGCATATATCCGGGAATTTTTTCTCGTTTCTGAATACATTAAAAACAGTAATTACTTCATTCCAGTTTACATCCCTTTACAGAGATATTATGTCTATAAAGGGGGGATAACCTTGATTTTGTGAGACGGCATCCCAGTAACTGTACAGGAAGTGGTGTCGTCGTTTTGTACTTCAGGCTCTTACACAACTAGTGTTAGGCTAGGTGTCTCTAGGATCACATACAATTTACTTAGAGTTCAGGCCTCAGCTTCCTTGCTAGGTACAGTTTCTGGGGAGATTAAATGTTTCTTTCTTTTTTCGGAACATTTTGTCTCTGAACCAGAAAGTCGGTCATTATAACAATATACCAGGTAAGATGGCTTGGAATGACTCCAAAGTGCTTTTTAATCTGTTAAACATACAACCAACTTGCCGTAGGCTTGGTTCGTGTACTGGTAATACCAGACATTCTTACTGTGTCCAACTCACTAACTGACTTTATATTCTTAATAAACAAGCAAAAAACACCTCAAATTGGCCATCAGTGGCTGGTGGTTCTATCCAAAAACACAATAGCTCTTTTGGCCTTTCATTCCTGTCAATTTAATATGTTACCATGGAATTGTGTTTGTCGGTTTAATATGTTGCTGGGGAAATGTTGGTGCGATGAAATGGAATAATAAAATGGCTAACATCCAAAAATGTCTTTTTGAAACATAAAACCTATCCAAACTAAAATAGTAGTACAAAATAACTGCAGATTAAATATACTTTTCCTTCCGTTACTTCCCTGGTATATGTAAAAGGTTTTTTCATGCCCATTTTTGAGTTTTTCTTACTGATTAAGACCCTTTGAGAGCTTCATTGGGGTTTTTTCCCCCTGTGCAACAATACAGTGATTGAGTTCTTTTTCTGTAAAGAAACCAGATCCTGGAACAGAAAAAACTCTTGCGTGACTAGCTTGTTTTACACAGTCATTAAGATCCAGGAACAGAAAAAAACGTCTTCCATGTCGGTTTTAGTGTGGCATGTCTACCGGACCTAGTTTAGTGGCACTTTGTCTGGCGGCGACCACGGACAGAATAAATGTACAGGACCGTACATAACTAGAACCCACGTAGGAATCTGGTCCATTATTGATGAAGCTGCCCACCATAAATCTACATAGATTATCCAATTATTGGAGGGCCCTGTAAATATTTCATCACCCAACCCTCTGCTTGCCCAAGTGATTACCTGTAAATAAAGGCCGGGGTATCCACATCTAAAGTGGCCGAGCTGTCCGTGAGGCAGACACTTCAGTCATATTTAAATATTCATGAAAATCGTTATTAACTGACTAAACAGGTTTTACGAAATGCATTTGTATCTGTTTTCCCACATTTAAAAAAGACATCACAATTTTTTTTAAAGCAAATGACATTATAATTACAGTTAAATTTCCTTTTTTTGTATTTTATGAGTTATTGAGTTACTGAGCTATTTGGACTGGATAATTTAGAATTTTTAAATTTGCAGCAATTTAGGTCATTACATTTCGTTTTAAAATTTGACTACATGTATATATATATATACACAAAATACCTGACAATGTATTCGTAGATCTCAATTTTCAGAAAATTCAAAATATTAAAGGACCATTCTAAAATAAACACCCATTAGTATAGCTATACACACACGAAACAATACTCATATTTTATCTTAAAATTATCCATTTATCCAGCAAAACATTGGTGTTTTATCAAGGGGGATGTCTACATATTAAGGGATTTGTAAAAGAATTGCTGAGAAAAAAGACAAAGGGGGGGGGGGGGGGGGGGGGGGTGGGAGCATTGAGTTTGTTGTTACACTTACCTCCCCAGACAAGTGTACGTCAGTGGTCAGTGGTCAGTCTCTGCCCTCAAGATTCTGTCACATTTTATTGTTGCAGAACAATAATTATTAAAATTAGAATGAAATGAAGAAATAATTTTACTCAGTTATGGAGTACCTTGTATGTGTTATTTTAAAGTCGTCGGACAATTTGTACCTGTACAGGATAAATCTGACCGTGTGTTTTATTTGTGTCTGTTACAGAAACCACAAGCGTCCAGTTCACTGCTGACTGCTAGCAATCTCCAAGCGTCAGACGACAGTTACGACAAAAAATATGATCTGAGTAATGATAGTTACGACAGAAAATATGATATAAGTCGATTGTACAGTCCAAATCACCTTCACCCCCAGTCTCCTAGTCAAGAAACAAGATGGCTACAACAACTGAAGCAAGATGAGGTAAGACCAACTTTGTACAGTATTTCTAGGTGTTAGTCTTTATCATTAATTATACAGATTATTGAGGAGTTCTGATATTCTGGCCATGCACCTACGTCCCGAGCAAGAGTGTGGGGGGATTGTTAAAATTGTTCGTAATGAAATTTGTGTTTTAAGATGTCTTTTTTTTCCCAATATTTTAATTCAAAGAAAACATTTAAATAACTTAAAACAAATAGATTTCATATTGTTTGGATGGAAATAAACACTAATTGTCTTGAAAGATACATAACTTCAGGACAAAGCTGCAAGATTACAAAGTCTGTGCCCTTATACTCCTAGATATATAAGTACTTCTCGTCTTCAGGAGGTAAGCTTACGGACCCGGACCCGTACCAAGGTACTGTTGTGTCTATGTGAACACACCCCTCCACAACAGCTGTAAATGTGTACAGCCACGCCCCCTCTTTAACACCCATACATGTGAATGTCAACAAAAACAGCCAACACTAACTCTGTATTAAAAAATCGTTTATCAAATAAGACGGAAATATTAAGACTCTTTCAGTATATTTGTTTCCTTTTTATATACGAAGTCTGAGAATCAACATTGAAGCTTGTCTGTTTAATCCCCATTCATTAGAGAAAATCTAACTGGGGGCTGTTTTTTCTGCGAATCATCCCCAAACATTACAACTCGGGCTTGAATTTTAACCAAGAGGTCTTTAATTATAGAGCTTGTATGTCCTTTGTTATGTTGATGTCGGACCCGAATTAGCATTGTTTGGTGTTCACACTCAAACACTGCTTATTCTTACAGGGGAGGTTTTCTTTCCCAACGTATTTTAACAATTTTATAATTTCTCTATCCGATGAAACATCCCCCATTTACTCCTTTAACCAAATACAATCATATAGCCCAACCCTAAATCTAGTCGACTTGTGCTCTACAACAGGTGAAAGGTATGTCCCCCCCCCCAGGTAGGAACAGAGCTATGATGGATCAGAGCGAGGGGACGGATGGATACGTCGAAGTAGCCAGCGGTTAATTCTTACGGAAGAATGAATCTGTAAAAGTAACAAGGCTAGATGGGGCTAATTCAAGCAACATGCGTGAAATTTAAATGGTCACCAATTTGTTTGAAGTACCTCGGACAGCAGACAGCTATTGATTGAAATATGAATTTTGAATTGATGAGGCACATCAAGAGGTCAAACATGCTATCATGAGGCTAATTTGTAAATTAAGAGGGGCAATTTGAAGATTTATTTAAAATTTTGTTTAAGATAACATAGCTATGTTTCGATTGGTTACTGTAGTCACACAATCAGCCCTCCAGACCACGACATATGTCCGAGGCCATTGGTCAACAGTGTTTTGTTGGTCGAGGGCATTCGATTCGGACACTATATGCTTTTTGTATAGAGGAATGGTCTATATAAATTATCAGATACAATGTAGAAAACGTCACCATTCTTTCAATCATACTTATTTACCAGTAAATCTTATACAAGTATTATTGTAGTGTGAAATATTAATGAGTGATAGAGTAAAACCTTGTTATAAAATGTTTTGACAATATTAAAGAGTTTGCTATTATTTCAGTGGAGTTTTGTAAAGGATTTGTTTAGAAAAACACAAAGGGTGACATTGAAATAGGGTGACTGTAACTCCGGTGCTGAACACAACAAGGGAATTACCTGTCAGTTTTACTGAAATGTAAATCATATTACTGAAATCTAAATATATTGGTCAAAAATGAAATCTAGAAGGAAATCCTAATTTCAGTGAGAATCAATGAATGAAATTAATATTGATTTAATAACAAAGTGAATTATGAAATCTTGATATCAGTTCAGAATAAAATATTTCGTACAATGTATTTAAGTAAGTACTAAACCCTGACAGAGGCTAAATCAAGGTGTCACAGGAACGATTCCTTTCTGGGAACTTACACAACAGAAATGTGAGAATATGTGTATTTTAATTCTGAAGACCGTAAACAACATGTATGTTTATTCCTTCAAACGTGTAGATGGTGGTAGTTATTTTGATGTGTCATTACAGGCAAACCATATCCGGGACATGTTAAAGAAGGGTGAGGACGCAGGCAGTGAGATGTCTGCCGAGTCGGCTACCAGTGACAGTGGGCGGGGCGGGAGTGAGGAGGACGTTCACAGTAACCGGGGACATGCCTTCTCTGACAATGGTAAGCACGGGCAGACACAGCGCCTTATATCACCATCACCACCTTATCACCATCCTTTATCACCATCACCATACATATCACTATCACAATCATCACAGTGATGCTTATTTAATCACGACAATGATCACCATGGTGATACTCGGTCTTCTATCATCCATGTTGATACTCGATCTTCTATCATCACCATGGTGAAACTTCTTCCATCACTATCACCATCACCACTTTATCAAATTTCCACACAGTGTTAACCACCATCACTATATGTACAGTAAACAACATTTCATCAACATCAAACCCGGACATATTGTTTGGTCTCTATACAGTCTAACTACCAATCATAACTTACTGGCTGTTCACTCTATACAGTCGTACCCACCATTCATATCTTACTGGCTGTTCACTCTATACAGTCTTACCCACCATTCATAACTTACTTGCTGTTCACTCTAGACAGTCTAACTCCCAATCATAACTTACTTGCTGTTCACTCTAGACAGTCTAACTCCCAATCATAACTTACTGGCTGTTCCCTCTATACAGTCTAACTACCAACCATAACTTACTGGCTGTTCACTCTATACAGTCTTACCCACCATTCATAACTTACTTGCTGTTCACTCTAGACAGTCTAACTCCCAATCATAACTTACTGGCTGTTCACTCTATAAAGTCTGCCCACCATTCATAACTTACTGGCTGTTTACTCTATACAGTCGTACCCACCATTCATATCTTACTGGCTGTTCACTCTATAAAGTCGTACCCCCCATTCATAACTTACTGGCTGTTCCCTCTATACAGTCTACCCACCATTCATAACTTACTGGCTGTTCACTCTATTAAGTGCTTTATTTTTTTCCGGTTTTTGAACTCGCAAATCTTCACCAAAATGACCGTGTAGGTGAGAATATGATTGATACTGTCAAAATAATATCATCATTATTATCACATTCCTCCTATCCTTCATCACTATACTCATCATTATTTCCTTCTTTATTACCGGTAGTTACTTGCCTTTCTTGACCCTTTTTATGAAGAGATATTTTAATACTATAGCCTCGGGCCATCCTACCTGATCCCTTTTACTTCATTCCTTATAGCTGGTTCACCAGCTCTCAACCATGGTTGATAGTCGATTGGCTGATTCTAGACCAGCTTTCAGCCATTGTTGATAGCCGATTGGCTGATTCTAGACCAGCTCTCAGCCATGGTTGATAGTCGATTGGCTGATTCTAGACCAGCTCTCAACCATGGTTGATAGTCGATTGGCTGATTCAAGCTTTTTACTCAAGATACTCCTTAAGTAAATGTCTTTTTACTAGCGTTGAGGAAGATAAGAATTAAACCATAAACTACACATCAAATCACCAGTTATTATGCAAACCACTTAAAAAAATACTGTATCAACATTTTAAATCGATTTTTTTACCTGAAAAGAGCCCCATCAATAAAGGATAATGGTTTCTAAACTTGATACTTGTACAAATAGGGTTGGGTCTGAAGCCTGGACATAGACTAGCAGCTGTTACTTCAGGCTAGCCTTTATTGGGGGACGATGTATGTAGACAGGTAGATTTACAGGTAGACGATTGGGTACACCTCACCTGTCTACAGTTACAGTATATCATACCAACATAAAAACTCATACTAATCTTATCTGGTAATCACTTCATTGGATAAATCTTACTTCATCTTTATTAGAATTGTCTGAAAATATTAAAATAAATATTCTAGTTGTCAAGTATCGAATCTCTAATTATATGTAACTTTTGATAGTATTACAGACCCTTATTTTACCATAAAGGTAAACATACCAAACATGAGGTGGACAGGGTAAACTGTTGTATAATCTTTATGACAGAAGTATAGAAAGCCTCAAAAGGCTTGGAGTCTGGATTGAAAGAAGTCCTAGTGACACTTTTTTCGCCTCAATAAAATCTCTCCAAACTTTACAGTGACTCTGTAGGGAAGTTAGAAATAGGTTTGTGACTTTGAAGGAGTGTGGAGAACTTCGTGGGAGCTAGCGGTGGTGTACCTGGAGTACCTGTAACAAGCTTCACTCAAGTCAACAAGATATTTGTCACCTTTGGGCTGAGCCTGCTGTGTTGTATAGGTTGAACACAGCGAGAGGTTGAGGAGAGGGTGAGCGGTGATAATGCTGTACCACTGATGGTGTAACTACACTCTGTTATCTGGTCGGCACTACTGATACATGTCGAAACGCTACCTCCCTATCTTGTCACTAAGGCAGAAAGTCTAATACTTTGTCCAATCAACAACTAATGATCATCCAATAGAACTACACATCAGGGGACAGCCTGGCTAACACACACAAGTAGTGGGACATAGTTGGGACGCGACTCTGCTAAGGCTGATACATTGTCCTTAGTTCTGGGAGGGTGAGGAACTCCAGTAAAGCCCCAAGGCCACAGGAAATTCCTGTAACAAGGCCACCAGAAATTCCCAGTAAGCCTAATAGATTACTGCCCTCTGAAGTTTGATCTCCGATGCTTGCTTAGCTAGGAGAGTTCTAACGATCCCCTATCTGTTCTGCCATAGCTGGGAGACAAGTCATGCTCCCAACTATGTTGTGGTCCTTACACATCCCTACAGAAATGGTTCCTAAATCTCCATGGAAACCACCCCTATTAGGGGTATATTGGTGGGAATAACTCACACACACTCTATCAAGTAAATCCCTCTAGATCCAACCCCACAATTTACAAACAAATACTGGCATTAACCTTGTTCTCATTGCTGAGATGTTTAGATAATGTGTGACGCTGTGTTCAAAGTCTTACGGAAACAGCAGATTTATTATACAAATACATGTATTGGAGTTATGATACAAATATTTATGTTTTAAAAAATTTCAACCAAATCTTTTGTTTTCTCCCCAGTGGTATTGTACCAATGCTATGTATAGCTATAAATGTTTGGATTGTTATAGCTCGGTAAGTGGGGCATGTCTCCCTCCCCTGCATGGAGTGCAACCTCATCACTATGACAATTATTGTTAATGAAATTGTTTGTTGATCCAAACATGTGAAGCACCTAGACTAAACAGGCTGTACCATAGGTCATGTGAATGTTTGACAGACAATTAGTAATGTGATGACTGTTTTCCCATTCCTCAAATAAATGCATATTTGCTGTCAATGGGAATGTATATGATTGCATATTTAAGCATATTGAAAATTTATTTTTATTTTCTTTTTCTTTAATTTCTTAATACACTTTTTAGCCCACCATCATCTGATGGTGGGCTATTCAAATCACCCTGCGTCCGTGGTCCGTCATCCGTCGTCCGTCCGTTAACAATTCTTTGTTATCTCTTTTTCTCAAGAAGTACCAGAGGGATCTTTCTCCAATTTTATATGTAAGGTTCCCCTTGGTCCTCAGCTGTGCAGGGTAACTTTTGAGACTGATCGGATACACAACATGGCCGACAGGCAGCCATCTTGGATTTTGANCTCGTTGTGTATGTTATATTTTGAGACTGATCATAAAAACAAAATGGATTAAAAGAAGAACTAAACAGATCTTTCTCATATTGCAATGATCGATTCTATTTCTTTCACATTAAGTACTGTACTAGTAAATATGTGAAATGACAAACTCACTTTGAAGGTTGGCTTTCATACACATCAGTATTAAGTTTAGATCAAAAGTTACCTCAAGGTGCATTTACTGTTAACATGACTCAATCAAACAGATTAGAGGAAAGAAGAGAAAAGATCGATCTGACAAAGAACTAATGAAGATGGTTCAAAGGTGGGCGCCAAGATCCCTCTGGGATCTCTTGTTCAAAAATATTTTTATTCTGAAAATTTAATGATGTCTGAAACATTTAAAAAATCTGCTTAACTTATGCATGAGAGATGTGTACCTGGGAGTTTAATGGAATAGTTAGGCTTCCCCTGTTATAGGTGTGTTAATGCCCCTGTGGTAGCTAGGTCGCCTCAGACCCAGGCGTTAGGTTAATTGTTACTAAAAGAACCGACCACTTTACTGTTGTACGTCCATATAACCAGTACTGCACCCTAGATATTGACACACCTGTATTCCTCTCGCCGTCGTCATCAGGTGTGCAGCAGGTGTCAACGTTCTCTCAAGGCATGTGTATTTGTGCATGTTTGTATTGACACGCAGTCGACCAGCTGGAGCTTTGGATGTGTGCTACTCATTAACTAATATCTTTATTGTCATCAAACATACGACAAAGTTATAATAAATATACTATAGAGTTATCGTGAAAATCTACAAAGTAATACATGTATTGGAACACATGGCACCATTGCTATGATTATGAAAAGTGTCACAATGAACTTAAAGTTAGTTGAACACGTACCAGTACTGGGTATATAGCAAAGATTTTCCATCACATAATACTTATTATGAAAACGATAAAAGTTGATATTAATAAATGTTTACTGCCAGTGAGTCCAGTGGATCCTAGTTCATCTAGTTTCCAACCATTTCTCAAAAACGAACTTTCTGAACACATCAAATCAGGAAATTAAATTATTTTCATCTAACAAATTCATCATTTGTCATTCCCAAACCATTATTGGAGGGTCTAGTCTAACAATGTTTAACTGTATATGATGTTTTAGTACATTATACGTGTTTTTATGTATTGTATATAACTTTTATGAATTGAAGAGTAATATTATATGTTTCCTTGTGTTTTACAGAAGAGCCACGCCAAAATATCCAAAGTGATCTGAAGAGCTCAGACTTTTCCCGCCAAAACTCATCTAGACATTCGAATGCATTACATTCCAACTATCAAGATATTCCTGGCAAGGCAGCACCCCCTGGTGATGGTTACCATAGAAACATCAGTTTCAGTGATGACAGTGTCAATGCCAACACGACTGTAGACAGCTGTAAACACCCGGCCAAACATCGGGGTGCAAGTCCCCACAAAAACTTGTCTTCATTTTCGCAATATGGTGGCAGTAGATTTCGTGATCACAGCAATAGATCTCAACTAGACACTCTCAACGAAAGTAGTGCGTTTGGTCTTAATTATTCGTTAGCGGACATCGATGACACAATAAGTGAAAGTGTTGCGACACGTGACGATGATGGCGACAGTACAACAACATCAGGGAGCTACACAATCAACCCTGATGAACTTCGACACGAGATTGATAATCTCTTCTTCAACGATGTCATTGTATGATTTTAGTGAAATGACTTAGTGAAGTTTCAAAAGTGCCAAAATATTGCCCCTAACCCAATAACTCCCTGTCTCAAAATCATACTTAGATTTGTAGCTCCTTTCAGAATGTGTCGGCCATTTGTATTACCATGGTGACTTGTCCTACCTTGTTTGGTGCTGTATGAAAGAGGTGATTGTAAGATTCCTAGAAATGTTATTTTCTTCTACGCTGCAGAATTACCTGTGGTAACTATAGAGATGGAATTTCATGAATCGTTTTTACTGATGAGGAGTTTGAAACCTCTTGGTTCCTACACAGAACAACTCCAACCACCTCCGACCTTATACTTACAATCTTTAGTGGTCATACAGCTCCCTAAAACTCGCCAAAAGTGCTATAAATGAACAAAATGTTTGTAAAATAATTTAATCCATCACAAATTGTTAGATAATAATTCATTCATAGATGTTTTGTTCTTTCTGTGAGGAACATTAAGTGAAGTGGTAACTAAGCATCCATTTCGCTTCCATTGGAAGTACTCTGTCCTTGTAGAGGGACTTTGTCCTTGTAGAGAGTTAGATGTTTGTTATTATAGTCCCATATTGCCATGAAACAAAATCAGAAATATAAACAGTATGTGCTATAGTCGTCCTATCCTAAACTTCCCATCTAGTCAAATAACCATTAACACTGAAAAGTATCGCCTTTACTCTCGCCCGCCTAACTACGAGTATATAACCTACACAGGGTCCTGTGCTGTTTTCTCACCCGTCTAATTACGAGTATAGAACCTACACAGGTTCCTGTGCTGTTCTCTCACTTGTCTAATTACGAGTATAGAACCTACACAGGGTCCTGTGCTGTTCTCTCACCCGTCTAATTACGAGTATAGAACCCACACAGGTTCCTGTGCTGTTGTCTCAATTGTCTAATTACATGTGTAGTAAACCTACACAGGATCCTGTAAGTATAGTGCTATGTTATACCAAGTCAGAAAACCTCATGGAGTCTAGTTATACGAAGTACAGGACAGAAAACCTCATGGAGTCTAGTTATACGAAGTACAGGACAGCAAAGAGCAGTGAAAGATCGGAAAAAGCAGAAAGAAAAAAGAATAAATCATATAATTTCTGCAGATTTTCCTGGAGAAACATCTAAGATAGACATAATTCTCCCTCCTGACATCTAGTTATCCCTATCTAGGCCTGTGTGAGAAAAGTTGATACTATATTTGTAATCCTCAGGGCTTGTAAAGCATCTCACCTGTGACTCGATCACCTGTATAATCTAGTATTTGTTTCCTTACGTGTTTGTCTGTTTATCTGTTTGTCCAATCTTGTTCAGTCCGTTGTTTTTAGTTTTAGACTGATGTTTCTGTCCTAAAATACTTCAATAATAATCTGAGATTATACCCTGAAAAGGCCACCCTACTTTTATTTTGAAATTTGTCTTATGACAGAACTTTTATTCAGTAGCAAGCATTGTCACATATTGTGCTTGTTGTGAAGACTTTTACCTGTAAATGCCTGATTTTGTGAAAATAATCAAAATTTGTCCTAGAATGTGTACAAATGCATGCGTCTGTAAAATAGAGGCAACGAATATATGGTTGCTTGTCATTGAGCGACCGTGTTCTGGCTGTTATGCGCTCGGTGTGATTTTATTAGACACGCCAAGCTGTATTATTAAATACACCCTGTTGTTTTTATACACAATTTATTACTATATTTAATGTATTTTGTTGAATCATTTGTATATATTAAAACTGTGTCCATTGCTGGCATTTTAACATGAACCAAAAGGTGAAAAAATAAATCTAAATATAAAATAGTTGATTTGTTCTTGTTGTTGCTCTAGTACAGACGTCCTCAGTGTTGTTTTGGACCAGTCTGTACAAATAGGCTGCAGTTCAATACTGATATAACAAAAAGGAAATGAAGTTAGATAACTTGGAAACTTGTTTTTTTTTGGCATAATTTTAGGCCCTGAAGGTGTGAAATTGAATACCAACATATTAAAAGAAAACAGTTCCAGAATTCTTAATTAAATCTTGGTAAAAGCATTCCTGTTATCTTTTGTTCGTTCCTTACATTATTTTGATTGAAGTTCAAGGAATTAAATACAACTTGATATCTCATACACTCACCCATTTCAGAAAAGTTATTCTGTCTGATTATTTTATTTAAATAGAATTTTATGTCACAAAAGGAGGTCCCAATACACACAAGTGATAGATCAAAGTCAGACTTTGTTACGTTTCCTGGTACAAAACAATGAGATGGAAAGAACATCCACAAAGTGTCATGTCCTGGAAAAAAGGATGTGAAAATATTCTTCCAAATTATTTTTGGGTTTAATCATTACTGATGAGAATCTGCAATTTAATTCATGTATAGATGACATGTTAAAAATTGACAAAGACAAAAGGAATGGCATTTGTAGTAAAGCGAGATGATTTAGACGTAAATACTCTGAAACCTAATTATCTAAGTGAAAAGTGAGCAACCCTCAGCATGTGTTGACGGAGATGTCAGAATCTCTTCAATTAGAGTTCACTACAATGAAGCAGCTAGACCACTCATTACAACGACTGAGAACAGATATGGCGTCCATAACACAGCTAAGTTTTTACCTACCAAAGACTGACCAGCAGATATGGCGTCCATAACACAGCTAAGTTGTTACCTACCAAAGACTGACAGCAGACATGGCGTCCGTAACACAGCTAAGTTTTTACCTACCAAAGACTGACAGCAGACATGGCGTCCGTAACACAGCTAAGTTTTTACCTACCAAAGTCTGACAGCAGACATGGCGTCCGTAACACAGCTAAGTTTTTACCTACCAAAGTCTGACAGCAGACATGGCGTCCGTAACACAGCAATGTTTTTACCTACCAAAGACTGACAGCAGACATGGCGTCCGTAACACAGCTAAGTTTTTACCTACCAAAGACTGACAGCAGACATGGCGTCCGTAACACAGCTAAGTTTTTACCTACCAAAGACTGACAGCAGACATGGCGTCCGTAACACAGCTAAGTTTTTACCTACCAAAGACTGACAGCAGACATGGCGTCCGTAACACAGCTAAGTTTTTACCTACCAAAGACTGACAGCAGACATGGCGTCCGTAACACAGCTAAGTTTTTACCTACCAAAGACTGACAGCAGACATGGCGTCCGTAACACAGCAATGTTTTTACCTACCAAAGACTGACAGCAGACATGGCGTCCGTAACACAGCAATGTTTTTACCTACCAAAGACTGACAGCAGTCATGGCGTCCGTAACACAGCAATGTTTTTACCTACCAAAGACTGACAGCAGACATGGCGTCCGTAACACAGCAATGTTTTTACCTACCAAAGACTGACAGCAGTCATGGTGTCCGTAACACAGCAATGTTTTTACCTACCAAAGTTTGACAGCAGACATGGCGTCCATAACACAGCAATGTTTTTACCTACCAAAGACTGACAGCAGACATGGCGTCCATAACACAGCAATGTTTTTACCTACCAAAGACTGACAGCAGTCATGGTGTCCTTAACACAGCAATGTTTTTACCTACCAAAGACTGCATGACAGCAGACATGGCATCCGCAACACAGCTAAGTTGTTACCTACCAAAGACTGACAGCAGACATGGCGTCCATAACACAGCTAAGTTTTTACCTACCAAAGACTGACAGCAGATATGGCGTCCATAACACAGCAATGTTTTTACCTACCAAAGACTGACCAGCAGATATGGCGTCCATAACACAGCTAAGTTTTTACCTACCAAGACTGACCAGCAGATATGGCGTCCATAACACAGCTAAGTTGTTACCTACCAAAGACTGACAGCAGATATGGCATCCATAACACAGCTAAGTTTTTACCTACCAAAGACTGACCAGCAGATATGGCGTCCATAAGACAGCTAAGTTGTTACCTACCAAAGACTGACAGCAGACATGGCGTCCCGTAACACAGCTAAGTTTTTACCTACTCTATTAGCGAAGGATTTGTGGGAAGGCAGGAAATGTTGACATCTTTGATACTTGATCTATACGTCCAGGGATTAATTTATTCCCCCCTTAATTCCCACTGCAATAAAATGTCTACATATCACCATTTTGCTGAACTGGTTTCCTGGTGAAGCAGTATTCTCACTATAGCCAAAGATTTGGTCATGATACAACATCAGAAAAGGAAACAGATTGATAAAAGTTTAATAACTTGTTTCTGGATCCTATTTCATGTATGTAATATTCAAATGTTCTGTATGTTGTAATTGCAAATTTATGAAATAAAATATGGTTTATAACATCAGACAATTTTATGAAAAAAAAATGGAATCAAGAATATTGTCTACCAAAGTCATATTTTGAATTTCTTTTATATCAGATTTAGTTGTGATTAATCTCATTTCATAACATTCTGTGCCAATCATCTTAATTGTGATAAAAGTGCCTTATTTGTTACAACTTTGACTGTGATATAAAACTGATATCTTTCCCACTGTGACTGATATCAAAGGGGATACCTGTCACCGAGTGAAAAAATGTTGCTTCTGATATTGACCAATTACCCGGTAACTCATTCACCCCTGAAGACACATTTGAGCTGATCCAAATCAAAGTTTGGAACAGTTCATTATGAAATTCAGGGGTGAATGAGTTAAAACTGTTCTTTCTATTCACTATATTGTACATCTCTGCTACAGAAATACACCATTGACAATATTTTGTAAGCAAACCTGACCTGGTGTTATTGTTTGATCATCCCATTGAAAATGGGGTCAACACAGCATCATCAGTAGATGGTGCCTAAAGCTCAAACTATTATAACCCCAACTGTTTTGATGCAAAACATATTTGTCATTGTAAGTCGTTAAAAATGTAAATATTTGGCAAAATATAGTGAGAGATAAAACACATCTGCATCCTTGATTTAATTAACATACATCTGTTAAAACATTGGGGGTAAAGGGGTCTGGGGCACTTTTGAAATAAATGAAATAATCCTATAGAGACTTGAACCCAGGACCTAGACAGACTGTATACTAACAGGACCTAGACAGAGACTGTATACTATCAGGACCTAGACAGAGACTGTATACTATCAGGACCTAGACAGAGACTATACTACCAGGACCTAGACAGACTGTATACTATCAGGACCTAGACAGAGACTGTATACTATCAGGACCTAGACAGAGACTGTATACTATCAGGACCTAGACAGAGACTGTATACTATCAGGACCTAGACAGAGACTGTATACTATCAGGACCTAGACAGAGACTGTATACTATCAGGACCTAGACAGAGACTGTATACTATCAGGACCTAGACAGAGACTGTATACTATCAGGACCTAGACAGAGACTGTATACTATCAGGACCTAGACAGAGACTGTATACTATCAGGACCTAGACAGAGACTGTATACTATCAGGACCTAGACAGAGACTGTATACTATCAGGACCTAGACAGAGACTGTATACTATCAGGACCTAGACAGAGACTGTATACTATCAGGACCTAGACAGAGACTGTATACTATCAGGACCTAGACAGAGACTGTATACTATCAGGACCTAGACAGAGACTGTATACTATCAGGACCTAGACAGAGACTGTATACTATCAGGACCTAGACAGAGACTGTATACTATCAGGACCTAGACAGAGACTGTATACTATCAGGACCTAGACAGAGACTGTATACTATCAGGACCTAGACAGAGACTGTATACTATCAGGACCTAGACAGAGACTGTATACTATCAGGACCTAGACAGAGACTGTATACTATCAGGACCTAGACAGAGACTGTATACTATCAGGACCTAGACAGAGACTGTATACTATCAGGACCTAGACAGAGACTGTATACTATCAGGACCTAGACAGAGACTGTATACTATCAGGACCTAGACAGACTGTATACTACCAGGACCTAGACAGAGACTGTATACTACCAGGACCTAGACAGAGACTGTACACTATCAGGACCTAGACAGGGACTGTATACTATCAGGACCTAGACAGAGACTGTATACTATCAGGACCTAGACAGACTGTATACTATTAGGACCTAGACAGAGACTGTATACTATCAGGACCTAGACAGAGACTGTATACTACCAGGACCTAGACAGAGACTGTATACTACCAGGACCTAGACAGAGACTGTATACTATCAGGACCTAGACAGAGACTGTATACTATCAACAACACACAGCTTTCCATTACTACTAGTACCTATCAGTGTCTCCGTCCAATTACAGTGTACATCTATTTCATTTGGGTATTTTTTAAAACAGTATTATTTCTATTAACCAACGTTTGAATGAAATCAGTTGTCATCTTGTTTCCTCTTGAAGAATGACAATTGTCCAGTTGGTCAGCTGCATGATTTGGGTTTCATCTGTTTTACTCGCACGGAAACTAATTCCTTTGTTAGACTTGTCCAACTGGTAACTGACCATAGCCAAGAACTGACACTCTGGCCCCTAGTGACCGCTACATCATAGAAATTTCTGACCAGAGTGGTCAGTCAACCCTTTCCACTGGTCAACTGCCAATCACACAGTCTGCTGGAATATGAATTAATAATATCAACTGATTGGTGTCGACCAAAATATCCATGTAAAATCGCCAATAACACCATGTGGTGGCCAGCCAGTTCAAAGTTCACTCTGACGTTGTACATGATAGGGTTCTGATTATCAGTCTTATATAAAATATATAAACATTTGAATATGTTAAAAGAGGTCACGGTGGCCAAGTGGTTAGGGCGTCTGACATTCTGCTACCACTAGCCCTCCACCACTGGGTCGTGGGTTCGAGACCAACATCGGGCAGTCACCAGGTACCGGCCGTAGGTCAGTGGTTTTTCTCCGGGACCTCCGACCTTCCTCCACCACCAAAACCATGCACGTCTTTAAATGACCATAGCTGTTAAACATTAAGCTGTTGAACATAAAACACAAGCAAACCAAATGAATCGTTCCTAAGTAAAACTGACACATCGATATCAAAAACAAACATGTATGCACATATACCTGCATATGAAGGTTACCTGCACATAATTGGTATGTGTACATCAACTTTCACCTGTTCATTACTGTTAATGAAGGACACTTTTATAAAAGATACCTATTAACCTGTACAAGAAGGTCACCTGTTCATGAATGACATCTATCTAAAATAAACCTTTACCTGTATATAGAATTCAGCTGTTTGTAATGGTCGTCTGTCTGACATATACCTGTATATAAAATTCAGCTGTTTGTTATGGTCGTCTGTCTGACATATACCTGTATATAGAATTCAGCTGTTTGTAATGGTCGTCTGTGTGACATATACCTGTATATAAAATTCAGCTGTTTGTTATGGTCGTCTGTCTGACATATACCTGTATATAGAATTCAGCTGTCTGTCTAACATATACCTGTATATAGAAGTCAGCTGTCTGTCTGACATATACTTATATATAGAATTCAGCTGTTTGTAATGGTCTTCTGGCTGACATAAACCTGTATATAAAATACAGCTGTTTGTAATGGTCTTCTGGCTGACATAAACCTGTATATAAAATACAGCTGTTTGTAATGGTCGTCGGTCTGACATAACCCTGTATATAGAATACAGCTGTTTGTAATGGGCGTCTGTCTGACATATACCGGTATATAGAATTCAGATGTCTGTCTGACATATCCCTGTATATAGAATTCCGCTGTTTGTAATGGTCGTATGTGTGACATATACATGTATATAAAATTCAGCTGATTGTAATGGTCGTCTGTCTGAAATATACCTGTATATAGAATTCAGCTGTTTGTATTGGTCGTCTGTCTGACATATCCCTGTATATAGAATTCCGCTGTTTGTAATGGTCGTCGGTCTGACATAACCCTGTATATAGAATACAGCTGTTTGCAATGGTCGTCTGTCTGATATATACCTGTATATAGAACTCAGCTGTTTGTAATGGTCGTATGTGTGACATATACATGTATATAAAATTCAGCTGTCTGTAATGGTCGTCTGTCTTACATAAACCTGTATATAGAATTCAGCTGTTTGTAATGGTCGTCTGTCTGACATAAACCTGTATATAGAATACAGCTGTTTGTAATGGTCGTCTGTCTGACATATACCTGTATTTGGCTCTAGCCTCATTTCATTGCTATGACAACATCAGACCCCACATTCTGAGGAGTTTCTCCAGGCACTTTCATATATTTTCACTTTATCACAATTTGATAAATAAATAACATGTAGGTAAAAAAAACCCACTATTTTCATATAATAATATACATAGGTTTCTCAAGTTTATTATTAAATGATTGTCACAAATATCTCACTTAATTCAAGTACATGTGATGCTTGCCAGTTTGCTTCACTAAATATATTCTAACTTTTCACATTTTGGTACATAAAATCGCTATTCCATGTAATAATGTTCCTGTTTCTTGAGTTTGTTATTTTTAATGCATTTCAAACGATTGTCATAAAGATTTCACTAAATTAAAGTGTATCTGTTGTTTGCTTGTTTAATTAATGGCCATTGTAAAAATATAATCTAGCAGTTCGTTGCCAAAAAAAAATCTGAATCTAAAAAATTCCGAGTCAAATTTTCACTATGGATTACCTCCCTTTACCAACTGAGACGCTTTGACAAAAGTGTATATCACCAATCCAAGGGAAATAACTCTCGTAATTAGCACGAATTACATAACATGATACAGTGAAATGGTAAAGCTTATTTATGTACCGTTTTGTAGAACTGTTGTAAATCACTGTAAGACACATATAATCCTGATCATATTTCGTTTCTCTTTAAATATATTTTTTAACAAAAATAACAAATGTGAAGAGATACTTGTATCATGTGCCAGTCTGTATCCAGGAAACACAGGGTATTAGGGAGGTCCTACAGACCCTGAATTACTATCACAGAGCTCAGCACTCCTAAACGAATAGGTGGGCATTGTAATGTTAGATCTTAACATTTTAAGTATAAAAAATAGTTGGTAAGATTTGAAAGTGATTATTATAATGGACACATATCAGGTTGTATTTCTCTGCGTGAAATGTCCTGTCTTTGTTACCTATATTATTGTTAAAAGTGACCATCATTAGTTTAATGTAAATATTATAATTATAATTATAAGTTAATATTTAAAGCAGTTTAGCACTTATCTATAGTGTTAACCTGTTTACCAATTTTTCATATTTCCAATATATCATTGAATTCTTTATAATGACAACTTGTTCAAACCTGTAATAAACACTTGTTAATTGTGACCAATTGTTAATTGTGTCCCTCTGTTTATAGTGATCTCTTGTTTATAGTGATCACCCATTTATAGTGACCTCTTATTTATAGTGATCACCCATTTATAGTGACCACTTGTAAATAGTGACCACTTGTAAATAGTAACCACTTGTTTATAGTAACCACTTGTTTATAGTGACCACTTGTTTATAGTGACCACTTGTTTATAGTGACCACTTGTTTATAGTGATCACCCATTTATAGTGACCACTTGTTTATAGTGACCACTTGTAAATAGTGACCACTTGTTTATAGTAACCACTTGATTAAAGTGATGCATTGTGTATAATGACTACCTTGGTGATCTGTTTATAATTACCACCTGTGTATAGTGATAACCTGTTTATAATGACCACTCCTTTATAGTGACTGTTTAGTATACAGCTTCTTTGTCTATAGACACCACCTGTCCATACTTACCACTCGATAAGTCTCTGACTTTAGTAGTCACCTGTCCATACTAACCACTCGATACAGTCTCTGACTTTAATAGTCACCTGTCCATATTGTCTGTAATAACCACCTGTTGATAGATTTCTTGTCTATAGTGATCACCTGCTCATACTGACTCCATGTTTACAATGATCACCTGTCCATATTGACTGTTTATAGTTATCACCTGTCCATACTGACTCCCTGTTTAGTGATCACCTGTCCACATTGAATGTCCTGTCTATAGTGTCACCTGTCAATACTGACTCCCTGTCTTTGGTGATAACCTGTCTATACTGATTCCATGTCTACAGTGATCACCTGTCCACATTGATTCACTGTCTAAAGTGTCACCTGTCAGTACTGACTCCCTTTCTATAGGGATTACCCACTCATACTGACTTCATGTCTTCAGTGATCACCTGTCTATATTGACTGTTTATAGTGATTACCTGTCAAAACTGACTCCCTGTCTAGTGATCACCTGTCCACATTGATTTTCCTGTCTATAGTGTCACCTGTCCATACTGACTCCCTGTCTATGGTGATAACCTGTCTATACTGACTTCATGATTTCAGTGATCACCTGTCCATATTGAGTTGTTGTTTATAGTGATCACATGTCCATCTTGATTCCCTGTCTATAGTAATCACCTGGCCATACTGACTCCCTGTCTATAATGATCACATGTCCATACTGACTCATTGTCTAGTGACCACCTGTCATTACTGACTTCATGAATATAGTGATCAACTGTCCACATCGATTCACCATATATAGTGGCCACATGTCCATCTTTATTCCGTCTATAATGACCACCTGTCCATACTGACTCCCTGTCTATGGTTATCACCTGTCCATACCGACTCCCTATCTGGTGATCACCTTTCCCTGTCTATAGTGTTCACCTGTCCTTATTGATTATGTCTGCAGTGACCACCTGTTGATACAAACTGTCTAAAAGGATCACCTGTCCATATCGACTCATTGTTAATGATGACCACCTGTCTATATCGATTCCTTGGCTATAGTGTTCACCATTCAATATTAAATCTGTCTATAGTGATCACCTATCCATACTGACTCTTTGTCTATGGTAATAATTTAGATATTGATTCCTTGCCCATAGTGACCACCTGTCCATACTCAATCCCTGTCTATAGTCATCACCTGTATATACTGACCCTGTTTGTATTGACCACCTCTCCATACTGACTGTCTTTAGTGATCACCTGTCCATATTGATTCCCTGCCTACTTTGATCACCTGTTCATATATATTACCTGTATATAGCGATCAACTTGCCACATTGATTACCTGTCTATAGTGACCACCTGTCCATACTGACTCCCTGTATATGGTGATCATCTGTCTAACTGACTCCATGTCTGGTGATCACATGTCCATACTGACTCCTTGTCAAGTAATCACCTGTCCATACTGACTCTATCTGGTGATCACCTGTCCAAATGGACATCTGTCTAGTGAGCACCTGTCCATACTGACTCTTTGTCTATAGTGATCAACTATCCATATTAACTCTTTGTCTAGTGATCATCTGTCCATACTGACTTCCTGTATATTGTTATCACCTGTCCTTACTGATTCCTTGTCTATAGTGATCACCTATCCATACCGACTCTTTGTCTATGGTAATAATTTAGATATTGATCCCTGTCCATACCGATTCCCATGTCTGTAGTCATCACCTGTCTATTCTGACTGTTTATAGTGACCACCTCTCCATACTGACTGTCTTTAGTGATCACCAGTCCATATTGATTCCCTGCCTACATTGATCACCTGTCCATATAGATTCCATGTATATAGTGGTCAACTCTCCACATTGATTCCCTGTATATAGTGTTCACCTGTCCTTATTGGTTCCCTGTCTGCAGTGACCACCTGTTGATGCAAACTGTCTAAAATCATCACCTGTCCATACCGACTCATTGTTAATTGTGACCACCTGTCTATATCGATTCCTTGTCTATAGTGACCACCAGTCCATATTAAATCCATCTCTAGTGATCACCTATCTATCATGATTTTCTGGCAATAGTGACCAAGTGTTGATACCAACTTCCTGTCTGTAGTGATCACCTGTCTATAGTTATCACCTTTCTAGAGTGACCACCTGCTTTTCCAGTTGTTACAGTCAGATCATTGCATTGATGGTATTTGGATAAAATCATTAAAACACAACACATTAAAAATGTATTCTCTCCTTTTATTTCTAGAATATCTCAAATATAACAAAATATTTGAAACTTTATCACTAGGTGTCAACATTGTAACTTTTAAAGTAGGATAAAAACATTGATATAGGAATTTCCTGTGTTTAATGCTATACACTAGACCTTGTCGCAGGTACCAGCTATCTCTACGACTGGTCACTAGGGCAGACTCATCAGACACAGCACAGATTCAACCAATAAGAAAAGCAGTTCTTAGTAACTCATCAGATTTAACCAATCAGAAAAGTAGTTCCTAGTTGAAATATAACAGGTTTTGTTTTGTAAAATAGATAATACCTTTTCTACAGAAAAGTAATAACTATCACTTCAGGACTTGCACAACTCTTATCTGAACTGGTTTAGATTTACAATAAATGCAGGGACAATAATTAGTTGGAATTGATAGTAAAATGTCATGTGATTTGGGCCTGGAAATGTGTTGGTAAACCTCTGATTATATTGGTTATATTGTAATTCTGATATCAGTGATCGGCTTCCAGATGATGAAAAAAAACGTGTTTATAACACACTGAACCTGTGGAGGATCTTATTTGAGACATGTTACGAGTTTTATTTTTGGAGTTATTCATTTATAAAATCCAATATTTTGTGTTATCACTAGCTAAAATATAATCCTGAGAAATTATAAACAGAGTATTATAAATACACCAAAACAAAAAATGTGTGATGTTTAACATCTTGCATTGTTCCATTTCCCACAAAACGATTTTACAAGAATTTGTACGTTTAATAAATATTTGTATCAATAAACATATAATCAAACACATTGTACGCTCATTTACATTTATTTTCATAAACATATTAATAGGTTTTTCTTTTTTAATTTGCTTATTCTTCTCTCCTTTACACATTGTTTATCTCTGTTGGCTGAAAACCTTACCTGT
Source organism: Mizuhopecten yessoensis (assembly GCF_002113885.1). Classification (NCBI taxonomy): domain Eukaryota; kingdom Metazoa; phylum Mollusca; class Bivalvia; order Pectinida; family Pectinidae; genus Mizuhopecten; species Mizuhopecten yessoensis. The sequence goes on along the minus strand of NW_018407163.1, from coordinate 303,630 downwards.
AGAATTAAAAAAACTAAAATTAAATCAATTCATCAACATATCAATATATATTAGATATATTGACTTTTAAAAGTATATTGAGACATTCAACAGTTTCCATGCACGTTTTTTCTTGAGAATCAGAAAACGACCAGCATATCAGTGATAATGGAGATTTCTCTAGTATTTCTCATGCTAATAAATTCAATAATACCCATCACACCTAACACGCTCATGGAACTAACTCCAGAAAATACTCTACTTTTGTAGCAATACGACACAATTTTGTGTATGCAAAACTATGAGTTCAACATCAAAGCAATAAATTATTCATGAAAAATTTCCATTCAAATGAAAATGCTAGACTGTGACAAATTTGGAATCAATATTTTCTACATTAAGTAAACTTTGATAGTATCAAAAACACAATACATACAACAGACTTGGCAGTAGCTAGCTGCTAAAACAGTATCTAGTATAAAAAACTCTATCAACAGTCATACCGTATTTAACCTTCCAAAAACTCTATCAACAGTCATACCGTATTTAACCTTCCATAACCTCATGCTCTGCCTCAATTCTGTCACCCCATCAAGCCAAGATTCTCGGGGCTAATTAACAGATTAAGTATTTTTTTCACACAACATTCTCAGTTCATACAAACACAATCACACTTAAAATAGACATTTTTAATATTTGGCACTTTTGGATTACATCTTACACATGAGATCATCAATTGGTCCCTATTGGCACGTGACCCCTAAAGGTCATGGCATCACTCTCTGTAATAAAGCAGACCTGGCACAGGGTCAATATAAACAACAAGAAAAAGACCATTATTTTGAATATAATGACCAAAATTTAATAATTTCGTAAAAAACATTTGATTTTTAAGCTTATTTTCCTTAATATTTGGTCTAAAAAATATCATAAATATTGTTTGACCAAGGTCCAGAGATTATGGTTTGACCACAGAGAGAGACTAACCACTGTTACACTATACAGTCCTCTCTGTTGAGTCGACTCTCTATATCACTTTCCAGCTGTACAATGTCTTGTCGGACACTACTGAGTGACTGACCGCTGGACTGGGAACCAGACTTAAAGAAGTGGACTCCAGAGTATGGCTGATGTGATGGAGACCGGGGGTGGGGCGTGAAGGAGGAGTTGGAGCTAGAGAAGCCACCCTCACTTGGCTCAGGGGTCGCACTTATTGGGGAGAGGGTTCGCTTCTGAGCCAGTTTTGTAGAGGTGCTGTTTGAAGGTCGTTGATACTGTCCCGGTATATGTCTGTGTAATGTATGACTATCGTAGGACAGTCCTAACCCTATTTTGTTAATCTGTTTATAGTTCCTACTCACAGGAACAATAGACGAGTCTGTTGAAGAAAATCTAGCATCTTCACGAAAACTGGACATAGTTTGGGCTTTTTGCCTGTCTCGTAACATTTGTTCATCCAGACTGATATTTCTGTTGTAACTGGGCCGAGGAGGTACAGGTCTGTGCTGCCAGCTCTCCGGTATCGAAACACCGTCTGACGTAGCTGTGGAGAACCGTGTGTCACTCACAGCATCCTTACTTCCTGTCTGGCACCGTGGCAACGAGTAAAACATTCTGGAATCTGAAACAGCAGTAAACAAAAATTACATAATGAATGGAATTATTAACAAAATAGCTTTGAAAACTTAGAAATTTAATAATGCCACACCACACTGATTGTAACATATTTATATGATATATTTTGATTCAGGTAAAAATTGTTACAAAACCTGTTTTGTGAAGCACTGTTACATGTACAAAGATGTCTGACAATCCGTTTCACAACTTTTATTTGTTCTTATGATACTAAGGTATTACTTTCAAGGAAGGTCAACAGATAATGCACAAAATTCTTTTTCAACCAATTACCAAACTGTAGTCATAAACCGTTCAAAAACTATTGACCTTGAGACTGACCTTGACTTGTCATCAGTTCCTGCTGACTCATCGAGCTGTCATGACGTGTGCGGACACTGTCACCGCGACCACTGTCATGTGACAGGGTGCCACCAGGTGTCTCTACGAACCCCTCATCCTCATCTGTACGCCCGATATTCTCCTGGGATTCATTCTGAAAATATATTGATTGGGGATTAAAGCTATGGAGCATCTCACATGGTACAAACATAGCTGTCCACAATCCAAGACAGCACACACACCGCCTGTCCACAAACTTAATGTGGCGTAAACATTGGCCGTTCAGGCATATATAATAAATGCATTGTACCATTCCGAGCCATAAATGCTGCATTAAAGATACGAAAATAAATTTGATTCTGATGCGTTGGTATTGCGTTATGGAGATTGGCCGTATACCATTACTCAGGTGTTACTTTGTCAGAAAGTTACACAATAGGGAATAAAACCATTCTCTTTGTGTTATATCTGTTCACTACAAGAATTAACTTATAAAATTGTGAGGAAAAAAAGTTAACTTCTTGTTACTCTGCTGAGCATAAAAGGAATATTTAAAAATGCAAAAAAAAACACAGGTAATTACGAATCGCTCTACCTTGACGTCTAAACCTACCAGTAGGAGTCCCTTAGATACACCTATCACGACCAAGATCTTTTGATTATTTACCACACGTTTCTAGAGGTGACAGTTTCCATCAAGAGTGGTTATATAAGAAATCATTTAATTACATAATTACAATAAGTATATGGACAGAGAAGCCTTAAAATACAAAATCGGAGTGAGAAACTTGTACTAACAAACAGCTGATTTACAGTCCAACAATATTTCATAGTCCTGACCTGTCATTTGAATCATCAAATCTTCCGCTTTTATAGGAAATTTCAAAGCTCATGGTTGTCAGAGCTCTTGGTCCACATGTAAGGTACTGTAATACGCAAAAGAACAGCTTTATCTAAATTCTAATGTTGTTTTTTCCCCCTGATTTCACAAGTCTAGTGACCCGTAGAACTTAAGTCCAGCCTATAGTGACCCATAGAGCCACTAGTAACCATAGAGCCACTAGTAACCATAGAGCTACCAGTAACCCATAGAGTACCATAGAGCCACTAGTAACCATAGAGCTACCAGTTACCCAAAAAGAACCATAGAGCCACTAGTAACCATAGAGCAACCAGTAACCCATAGAGAACCATAGAGCCGCTAGTAACCATAGAGCTACCAGTAACCCATATAGAACCATAGAGCCACTAGTAACCATAGAAAACCATAGAGCCACTAGTAACCATAGAGCAACCAGTAACCCATAGAGAACCATAGAGCCACTAATAACCATAGAGCTACCAGTAACCCATATAGAACCATAGAGCCACTAGTAACCATAGAGCAACCAGTAACCCATAGAGAACCATAGAGCCACTAATAACCATAGAGCTACCAGTAACCCATATAGAACCATAGAGCCACTAGTAAACATAGAGAACCATAGAGCAACTAGTAACCATAGAGCCACTAGTAACCATAGAGCAACCAGTAACCCATAGAGAACCATAGAGCCGCTAGTAACCATAGAGAACCATAGAGCCACTAGTAACCATAGAGCAACCAGTAACCCATAGAGAACCATAGAGCCACTAATAACCATAGAGCTACCAGTAACCCATATAGAACCATAGAGCCACTAGTAATCATAGAGAACCATAGAGCCACTAGTAACCATAGAGAACCATAGAGCCACTAGTAACCATAGAGCCACTAGTAACCATAGAGCCAATATAGTAACCCTTAGAGCTGAACTGTTCCCAGTTTCTGTTGTGTAATATGACTGAGAGTCCTAGCCCCTGGAAATAAAGCCCTGGTAGGATTTCTCAGGATCACCACTTCCCAGCGTGCTGGTACCCAGCTGGACAGCATGGACCAATCAAGGTCAACAGACTTGTTGAAGAATACAACAACAGCTCACTGCTGCCATTGTGGTTCTATGATGCACAAACAACAGTGCCCTGTCACAGTGTTAAAAAAAATCTACTGGGTACTATCAGAGAGCTTTTGAAACCGCAACAAGTATCCTGTCCCCCCTACAGAGGAGGGTCCGAGACAGCAGACTGCCCCCAGTCCTCTAAAGCCTACCTAATCCCCTACACAGCCAGGCCACAATTAGCCATCTCAGTGGAGATTTATTAGGTACACATTGGCGATGTTTACAGATGATATTAAAGTCCTTTACATCCGGTAATAAATTGTAGAGTACTTGTTTGAAGGTCTTGTACTCCTCAGGTATTGTCAAATTCAATACCACCAATTACAGAAAGCCGTTTAAAAACAAAACTCAGCCGTTTTAAAATCGAAATCCATACAATGTTATCAAGTACAATCTAAGCGAGGTTCTGATGGGTTTCTCCCCAATAATGGACATTTACGGGTCAGCAGATCAGTCTCTGGTGTATACAGTCTTAACGGTATGAACAAGAGACACACTGATAGAATTATTAGAGCTAAAATAAACCGATACCCAAATGTGCCCTTCTGAGATTAGCACTTGTCATCATTCATTTCACCTGTTACAAGAACAAAGCTTACCTGTCTATTATAGACTATAGGTTTGTTGTGTCAAGTTTATCAAGAAAGGAAAAAAAAGAAATCTCATGTTCAAACATTTGTTTTGGTGTTTAAAAAATATTTTTATCTCTCTGTTCAACTGAGCAGTCTGAAGGGTCACCTAATATCCGTTTTTAAGACCCCATAGACTGCTCAACCAAACACTGGTCAAAAACCATTTATATTAGCACCCACTGGTCAGGGTCTTTTAGTCAGCATAATATCCTAAAACAACAATCTCTGTAGACTTAATCCAACACTTAAGTTAAAAACCTAAAAGTGTTTTGGTCAATCGACAATCAACGATCGAGTTAGAACAAGTTTTGTAATTTCGAATCATCAACAAAACATAGATTGTCAGATTTGAAGTTAGACACTAATTTTTGAAACAGTAAATGAGTTGTCTTTTATAAGTTACTTGACCTATATATTATTTTAATTTTTTAGTACAAAGGAAAATAAAATCTTAAATTTCATGGAAAAATATACAGTTCTGAGGTGTTATTTCTTTGGACATGATTGGTTGCTGTAAGTTTTATTGTAATTATTATAAAAGTGATACATGTGTTAAAAACAAAATCTTCTATATAACACAACTATAAACATGTCAGATTTCCCGTAAACTATTTTCATTGAAACAAAATACAATCTTTAATCTGTGTATCTGTGTTTGATTTTACTATATTATTATAGCTCACACCTAACTCTGTAACAATATCCAACCTCCTGTTTGATATAGACAGATAATCTAGCTACTGTATAAACAGAATTGTCCAGCCACTGGTCATCAACCCCTCCGCGGTCCGTGGTCCTATCATGGACCCGTGGTCCTATCATGGACCCGTTCAACCTCCACAAAACACCAAAAAGTATAGCCAGAAAGTCCCCTATAGTTATCACACTAGACAACAAACTGACAAAATAGGGAAAACTCTGACTTTAAAACTAGTCCCTTTATTGTTTGTTGACGGAGATAAATTCCAGGAGATATAATAACGGGTATCAGATGATATACAAGATTCCTGGGGGAGATCACATCTCTCTACAAACTGACCACCTACAATCCTCACTAAAAATCTTGTCTTTGGTCTTTAAGGAAAATTGCTTTCTATTCTCGAAACTACGGCTGTATGTTTTAAACACATATTTATTTGTTCTTCTTTAAAGATATTGAGAGCTTGACAAATTGTTTTGAGCGCTGGACAAAATATCTTCCATGCTCAAGATTGTAGGTTTTATGTGTAATAGACGTAAATATGAAGGATAAGATTTTGTATGAGAATGTCCTTAACAGGTCATTGGGAAATTAAAGAGAATTGATAAACAGGTTAACAGCAATATTTCGCAACTTTAAAAATTGTTCATTAGAGTAATGTTCCAGTATAAAAAAAGTTCTTTAACTTCTTGAAAAAAACAACAAGAAAAGAATTTCTGAAGTGCTAAAATAGTGCAAAATAATTACAATAGTTACAGTGGGTAGTCAAACCATGGTCATGCTATTTTCATGGCTCAATGGATGAGGTAAAAGTAACAGTTTCAGATGTATATTATTAATGTATACATCAGGTAAAGGTAAAACCTGAGAACCCCTGAATTTGAAAGTAGACCTATATGTTATGTCAAACAAATAACTCCTGTGCTGCTGGCTAGTTGACAGCCTGTTGGATGGGTATTTAAGTGTTTTAAAATACAATGTTGAATGACATTACTTCATACTGTTTGCATTTATTTTGTTCATTTCCAATACATTACAACACAAAATGGCTGTCAATAATGTTCAAAAATTGCACAAAATGAGTGGGAAGCCACCTGTAAAAATTATCATAAATCATTGTGTTAACTTCACCGCAAAAGTACACTCTCTCCTAAATATTTTTTTTAATGAGCATAATTATCCTGTTAGATAGATACTTTGACAGTTGAAAGCTTTTTCTTTTCTAAAATATGTGCAGATGAATGACCTGGAAGTAAAGCAGTACAATGTTTAATGCACAGCTTCTATAGGTCCAGGATGTGCACTCTAATGTACAGGTCCCTAAGGGCCAGGATGTGCACTCTAATGTACAGGTCCCTAATATAAGGGCCAGGATGTGGCCGTTGTCTGCACATATATTAAATTATTTAATATAAAGTCAATTTGTATTTGGAAAAATCTCAATTTAATCTGTGTTTGGAGACAATATATTTTGTGTTTGAAGAAATTTAATAAAGTTTGTGATAGCTTTAAACAGGTTGATGTTTGGAAACAGAAAATGTATTTTGTGTTTAGAGACAGCTGAATAAGGTTTATGTTTAAGATGACTTAATTCAGTTTATATTTAGAAACACCCCCATTAAGTTTAGCCTTAGATACAGCTTAATTATTTTTATGTTTAGAAACAGCTTAATTATGTTTATGTTTAGATACAGCTTAATTATATTTATGTTTAGAGACAGCTTCATTAAGTTTTTATTTAGAAACAGCTTAATTATATTTATGTTTAGAGACAGCTTAATTAAATTATTATTTAGAGACAGCTGAATAAAGTTTATGTTTCAGATTACTTAATTCAGTTTATATTTAGAAACACCCCCATTAAGTTTAGCCTTAGATACAGCTTAATTAAGTTTTTATTTAGAAACACCTTAATTATATTTATGTTTAGAGACAGCTTAATTAAATTATTATTTAGAGACAGCTGAATAAGGTTTATGTTTAAGATGACTTAATTCAGTTTATATTTAGAAACACCCCATTAAGTTTAGCCTTAGATATAGCTTAATTGAATTTATGTTTAGAGACAGCTTAATTAAGTTTTTTATTGAGAAACTTAATGAAGTTTATGATTAGAAACAGCTTAATCAAATTCGTGTTAGAAGAATATGGCTTATAATGAGTTGGTCAAAACTTTAAATCTACTATAGAGCGTGATTTCATATGACATTTGTTGAACTAATTTTATAATGCTTGCATATCCCGGTAGGTATGACAACAAGTTGCGGTGAGGAGACATTTCCTGAGGACTCGTGATCATTATCTATACCTCGATCTAAGTGTCATCAATGCTTCACTGATTTTGTAACATCTCTATCTACACCTTTCTATCAGATATATACGATGTATTACGGATGTATTACCGTGTGGGTTTGTGTGTGTGTGTATTACCGTGTGTACCTCCCCAGGTCCTGTACCACCTATAACATGTCAGACCTTCAAACAAGTACTGATAGCATATGTCACTCCAAATGGACAAGTTTTAAATTTCTCAGGGGAAAAAAGTCTGTCAATGTTTTTGTAGATAAGTGACAGGACACAGTTGCATACAGATAGAGTTAATGTCTCCTTAATGTGAAAAATAGGTCTTTAGGACCTTTCACAAAGGCATTGGTACAAAAACAAAATTAAACTGAGGAAGATATATAATATGACAGTATGATTTTACATAAACTTCACTCTTTGAGAAATTTATATTTCAAGTGATAATAAGGATATTACATGGAACTAAAACGTCAACAGATATGTTGGTCAAAATGGTGTACCAGGTAATAGGTAGATTTATAACCAACTCTTGTGAAACTTCCTCATCAAAACCCCACGATATTGTCTCCTACTAAAGTAACCAGTGAAGAGATCATTTATTAACTCTAAGGTTATCATTTTCCTTCTGACATATAGAAAGGATATTTATAATCGTAGAAAAAATTTGATTCTGATTTGAAATTTCAGATACTATAACTCTGTAATGATTTCTATGCTATTGACAAGTGATGATTTTTACATAAAAGTGTTTAAAATGTGTCTAACTTAAGGACAGAACAGTGTCAGTTCACCAACTAGTATCTGCCTTAGGGAATATCTTGTATAGATCCCTGCTGTTATGACCTTGGTCACTATGACCTTGAGATGCTTTGACCTTACCTTACAGTCTTGGCTGCCCTCTGATGCTGTGCTGTCGTTGGAACAGATAGGTTTCAGATCGGTGGGTCGGTGGAGCTGTGCCTCTGTCTTATCGTTGCCAAGTTTGTGGACGTCCCTAGTGGACGTTGACAGACAACGAAGCCAGTCCAGGACAAACTTCTTCTTATGGTCTGACAATTTTCCATCACCCTTGTCGAACTTTTTGCCATCCTGACGTCGTATGAGACAGATCATGATGATCATACTCAGAGACAGGGTGACGGTAACAGATATCACGGCTATGACGATGATGACGTTCTTGTTGGCATCAGGGTTGCTAACGATGATCACAAGGTTGGACCAGGTTGTCTGACTGGGGGTGCCTGAGTCCTGGATGGCCAATAGTATAGTGTAGGTCCCCAAATGGTCCTCCTTGAGGTCCTGCCCCAGACTGACCACACCAGTCCTGTTGTTGACATTAAACAGACTACTTGCACCTTTCATAACCACATAAGAAAGCACGGAATTCACACCCAGGTCTGGGTCGGTCGCCATTACCTTAGCTACCAGTGTGCCCTGGGTCTTGCTTGGTGTTATGGTGACAGTGTTGTTGACATCGGTGGGAAAGGTGACATTGGGTACGTTGTCATTAACATCCTGGACCACTATCACCACGTTTGTGGTCGTCTGTAGAGGTGGCTGACCATTGTCCTCTGCAGTCACGTGGAAGTCATACATGCCCTGAGTCTCCCGGTCAAGCACAACTTTTGTCTGGATCTGACCAGTGCTTTGAATGATCTCAAAGATACTAGTGTACGGGTGAGTCGGAGGGAAGTAGATGTTACCATTGGCACCAATGTCCTTATCATAGGCATACAACCGACCAATCACAGTACCCGGAGCCTGGTTCTCTGGCACCGTAAACGAGTACACTTCCTGTGAGAAAGACGGTTGGTTGTCGTTCATGTCGAGGATTGTCACCACCACTGTTGCTGTAGAGCTATACTGTGTGATAACATTACTGTCCCTCGCCACTACCTGAAACAGCAGCTCGGAGTGTATCTCTCTGTCAAACACAACATTAGTACTGACCACTCCAGAATCTGAATTAATGGAGAAAAAGTCATCTTCATTCCCAGATAGACTATAGGTCACTCTGCCATTCTCTCCCTCATCTCTATCTGAGGCCGTTACTATGGTGACAGGTGCTCCTATTTGATTATTTTCGTAGATTGATACATTGTATCGTGAGTGTGTGAAGGTTGGAGGATTATCATTGACGTCACCAACATGGATGAGGAAACTGGTGGTAGTGACGAGGCTAGGTGTGCCCCCATCAGCACAGACGACACTGATGTTATGTGTGGCCAGGCCCTCTCGGTTCAACTTCTGTTTTAGTGTCACCTTGTACATGTTGATGTATAGTGTCTCCATCTTGAAATAATCACTGTGTAACTGACAGATGACGTTACCCAATGCTCCACTGTCTGGGTCCGACACGGCCACGTTGGCGATATAACGTCCTGGTTCTGCAGCCTCAGAAATCACGTCACCACCAGGGGGCAGGTTGATGTTGACTTGTGGTGCATTGTCATTGATATCGGTCACTGTAATGACCACTAAGGCAGATGACGACTGAGGCTGGACTCCACCATCAACAGCTTGGACAAAAAAAGAAAAAGTCTGCTCTGACTCAAAATCTATCTGTCCAGTGACGTATATCTCCCCTGAGGTGACATTTATTCCAAACACGCTAGGTACAGAGCTGGGGTTGAACCTGTAGGATACATTCCCCTTATCACCCGAGTCCAAGTCTCTGGCCGTTACCTGTACAATTACTTCTCCATTGCCTCGGTTCTCCTCTGTGACAGCCTTGTACTCAGGCTTTGTGAACTCCGGTGAATTGTCATTCTCGTCTAGCACATTAACATGAATTGTCACACTGCCACTCCTTTGGGGAGACCCACCATCTTTAGCCACAATCTCTAACTGGTAAAATTTGTCCGCCTCATAATTCAAACGTTTATTCACCTCTATTTCTAAAGTAGCTTGGTCAGTATTATATTTTAAGCGAAATTCATCCTGGACAGTGACAAACTCGTACGTTTGTACGGAGTTGTTAGCTCCACTGTCCTCGTCTGTAGCTGCGTCAATCGGTATCACGTAACCGATGCTAACAGTTTCTGAAACGGATACAACCATCTCCGAAGGGGAGAAGAGCGGGGGGTGATCGTTGATGTCTTGGACTGTAACATCAATAAGGAGTAATTTGATGAGATCTGGGTTGTTAGGGAAGTCAGGGTCGTCCTTAAAGATGGCAAGAGACAACTGAAGGACACAGACATCCAAGTCCTGACAGACTTTCTCGCGGTCAATCTTGGTAGCCTCCAAACGACCACTTTGCTCCTTCAGGGAGAACAATTTGGCATTCACATTGCCCTCGGTTAGGAGTTGATACCGTAGCTTACTGAACACACTGTCCGTTACATTGATCAAAGGACGAACATCTGACGCAATGTTTGCAACAACGCTTCCATTTGGTTTTTCCTCTTGAAGAAGGTATTTGAAGTCTGCTTCCTGACCAGAGACGACCACCAGGGCGGCGCTCACCAGTACGAAGCTAAGGATCATATTGTCACTGCTGATTGGTCAGGACAGGTGACATCACTAACAAGGTCCTCCAATCACACAAGCTGAAAAGATATAAAGGATTATAATTCATGCAACATGAGTGAGGAAGATATATCGGCAACATGACATATAGTTAGTATATGTACCGTCGGATTATAGCCTATACAGCTAAAGCAGCCATTGTGACAGAGAAATACACAACTTGGCTAATAACAAAAAGTACACAAAATGGATTGTAATAAAGTAACTACAGACAGAATTAAATTATTTAAATTCACCTTGCCTTGAAATGATTTTAAAATAACTCTACAAAAAAAAGTCTGTATACAGCTACTGTAAAATGTTAAATCTAGGTCTATCCCCCGTTAGATAAGTCATCATCATTATCTAACATGGACTGTTTATGTCATGTTAAATCTAGGTCTATCCCCCGTTAGATAAGTCATCATCACCTTTTGATACGATTATTTTGACACAGATGTCACAGATTGTGTCCAGATCTCTGGGATGATATTTCTAAACATATATAATTACAGGAAGTAATCACAAACAGTCACACCCATCATAACCACGACCAACAAAACACAATGTACATATTGGTTATAATTGGTAATAAACACTGCATTTCTTTGGTGAAATATAAGAACAAACATGAAGATAATTAGATAATTGTTCAGAAGAGAAGGATGTGATTTTGAAATAAATCAGAACTTTGATTTCTATACATCTTCTCTGGTACAAGAACATGATAATACAACATTTTTTTTCATTTTTTATTGTGACAACATAGGAAATGGAGAAAGCTCTCCCCAGAGCAGGCATCTAACCCCGGAACATGTCAGTTTTATAGGCCAGCTTATCAGGCACTGCACTGAGTTTCTTTGCAAATATTGTGAAGTCATTACCTTTGCAAAATCAATGAAATAAAGAATGATTCCAGCTGATTTATGACATCAGTATATAAATGTCAGCTTCTCATGGATAAATAAGGAATATGCTTGGCTTATCATTCCCTCAGACTTGTGAACAAGGATTATATTACTGTTTTATAATCCCAGTACACCACGTAACACCAGGAACATCGGAGGACCTTGTCTGTCATACACAGCTAACACAGAGCTTATTAGACTTAATCTAACACAGAGCTTATTAGACTTTATCTAACACAGAGCTTATTAGACTTTATCTAACACAGAACTTATTAGAGCTTATCTAACACAGAGCTTATTAAAGCTTATCTAACACAGAACTTATTAGCGCTTATCTAACACAGAGTTTATTAGACTTTATCTAACACAGAACTTATTAGAGATTATCTAACACAGAGTTTATTAGAGCTTATCTAACACAAAGCTTATTAGACTTTATCTGACACAGAGCTTATTAAATTTTATCTAACACAGAGCTTATCAGACTTTATCTAACACAAAGTGTATTGACAGAAGTTTTTAGAGTTTATCTTACACAGAGCTTATTAGAGCTTATCTAACACATAAGTTTTTAGAGTTTATCTAACACAAAGCTTATTAGACTTTATCTGACACAGAGCTTATTAGACTTTATCTAACACAGAGCTTATTAGACTTTTTCTGACACAGAGCTTATTAGACTTTATCTAACACATAAGTTTTTAGAGTTGATCTAACACAAAGTTTATTAAACTTTGTCTAACAAAGAGCTTATTAGACTTTATCTAACACAGAACTTATTAGAGCTTATCTAACACAGAGTTTATTTAACTTTATCTAACACAGAACTTATTAGACTTTATCTAACACAGAGCTTATTAGACTTTATCTAACACAGAGCTTATTAGACTTTATCTAACACAGAGCTTATTAGACTTTATCTAACACAGAGCTTATTAGACTTTATCTAACACAGAGCTTATTAGACTTTATCTAACACAGAGCTTATTAGACTTTATCTAACACAGAGCTTATTAGACTTTATCTAACACAGAGCTTATTAGACTTTATCTAACACAGAGCTTATTAGACTTTATCTAACACAGAGCTTATTAGACTTTATCTAACACAGAGCTTATTAGACTTTATCTAACACAGAACTTATTAGAGCTTATCTAACACAGAGCTTATTAAAGCTTATCTAACACAGAACTTATTAGCGCTTATCTAACACAGAGTTTATTAGACTTTATCTAACACAGAACTTATTAGAGATTATCTAACACAGAGTTTATTAGAGCTTATCTAACACAAAGCTTATTAGACTTTATCTGACACAGAGCTTATTAAATTTTATCTAACACAGAGCTTATCAGACTTTATCTAACACAAAGTGTATTGACAGAAGTTTTTAGAGTTTATCTTACACAGAGCTTATTAGAGCTTATCTAACACATAAGTTTTTAGAGTTTATCTAACACAAAGCTTATTAGACTTTATCTGACACAGAGCTTATTAGACTTTATCTAACACAGAGCTTATTAGACTTTTTCTGACACAGAGCTTATTAGACTTTATCTAACACATAAGTTTTTAGAGTTGATCTAACACAAAGTTTATTAAACTTTGTCTAACAAAGAGCTTATTAGACTTTATCTAACACAGAACTTATTAGAGCTTATCTAACACAGAGTTTATTTAACTTTATCTAACACAGAGCTTATTAGACTTTATCTAACACAGAGCTTATTAGACTTTATCTAACACAGAGCTTATTAGACTTTATCTAACACAGAGCTTATTAGACTTTATCTAACACAGAACTTATTAGACTTTATCTAACACAGAACTTATTAAAGTTTATCTCACACAAAGTTTATTTAACTTTATCTAACAAAGAGCTTGTTAGACTTTATCTAACACAGAGCTTATTAGACTTTATCTAACACAGAACTTATTTGACTTTATCTAACACAGAGCTTATTATTCTTTATCTAACACAAAGTTTATTTAACTTTATGTGACACAGAGCTTATTAGAGCTTATCTAACACAGAGCTTATCTAACACATACGTTTTAAGAGTTTATTCAACACAAAGCTTATTAGACTTTATCTGACACAGAGCTTATTAGACTTTATCTAACACAGAGCTTATTAGACTTTTTCTAACACAAGGTTTTAGAGTTTAATTATCTAATACAGAGTTTATTAAAGTTTACTATATAACTTATAACAGTTTTTATAAGTTTATTAAAGTTTATCTTATCTGAGCTTGAGAGAGTTTTTCTTCAACAGAACTTATTAGAGTTGATTTAACACAGAGCTTATTAGAGTTTATCCAACACAGAGCTTATTAGAGTTTATCCAACACAGAGCTTATTAGAGTTTTTCTTAAACAGAACTTATTAGAGTTGATCTAACACAGATCCTATACGGGTTAATCTAAGTATATAGAAGCTATTAGTTTGTTAAGTAAAGAACTCATAAGAGTGTAATATAGAACATATTAGAGTTTATATAAGTCTATTACAGTTTATCTAAAACAGAACTAATGGGAGTTGATCTGATCTTATCTGAACAGAGTTTATCTAGAACAGAACTAATGGGAGTTGATCTAATCTTATCTGAACAGAGTTTATCTAAAACAGAACTTATTACAGTTTAACAAATAAAGAGCATTACCCATTTATGACCATTTGAATTCAGACTTAAATGAAAATATAGATATATAGATTGAGGGCTTCCAAATATTTTCGTTTAATACAAATGCTACAAAGTTTACTTTAAATTAGGGAGGAGTACGACATCAGTAGGAATTCTTACAAAATCTCAGACCGGTAGATATAGAATCTGTTCCTCAATGGCTAGCAATCAATTGACAACCCGAAGCAATACTGCAAGCTGTGATTGCCATACACGCAAGAATTACAAAGGCGGTGTCGTACAGGTAGAAATGCACACCTGGCGAGCTCTTGTGAACCGATTCGATCACTGGTAAATACACATAATACTAGTCCGGTAACAATGTCTACAGTGACAGATATATCCTCACAAAAATACTAAACCATCTTTGTCCTGTGAATTTCTTTTTGAATTGATCTAAGCAGTTAAATGTTGACATAACATGTGAATATTACAGATAACACAATACTACACCTGTGTAGCTCAGAACACTCATGTTGGCGTCCACAACTGTAGCACAGCCTGCTCCCTAGCTAAGAGTATCACGGCTCAGACAAATACTAACACGAACAGAAACATTCACCTTCCTATTTCCTTAAAACTGCTTCATGTTTCCTCATACATAATGATGAATTAATTTTTCCTATATTTTTGTCATTCGGTTATTCCTAAATCATAATGAAAAATTATAAAAATATAAGTTTAAAGTTATCAAAAAATATATCATAAATTAAGCTATAAAGGAATTCAAAAGATATGAAATTTTGCCTGCTCTCCGACTGTTACAACTTTTGTGCACTGTTTATGATAGCCATCCTGTAACAATAACTCTACGTCCTGCTGACAAATGACTGTTGGTTCAGTATTAAAGTTATATAATAGTTTTGTGCACTTGCACAATTTTTTTGTTTTGGTTTAAAAGTAAACAATGGAATGTATAAATAGCCTATCTAGTGGGAATACACCAATTATCTCATGTAGACAATAACATGTCACTCTGACGCCAGTAATTCAGAAAAATATGACAGGAAATTTAAAATGTTTTCTGTCCTGCAAAACTATTTGCTGGTAAATGTATCCTATCATTAGATGTAAAATTATAGCCTGAATCACATTTACATGTTGAAGATTTATAAGTCACTAACAAAATCTGTAACCCATTGTAAAAATCTCACTGTAAAACAGCAGTTTATGTCCTAAAATATCACCTCAAATAATTCTGTAAAATCAGTGATACACAAGTTTGTTCCTGCCATAAATCTCAAATCAGGAAATACATGTGAATTTGTACTATAAAATGTCAGTAAATTAAAACTGTTTGTCACTTAAAAACATTACCTGAACTTGTCCTTAAAAATCTGTAATAATAAGTTTGTCCATCTGTTAAAGATCTGAGCACCACCGTTTATATGTACATGTTATGTCCAGTCTTGACCATACTGGTCCATTGACCAGTGTCCTCAGTGGGCTGATATAGTGTTTGAGTTTCGGACTAGCCTAACTCAACACGGTACACTCCTCTGAGGCCGACCCACCATTCCCGTCCATGTTAACCTGTCGTCCCTGTAAACTTTGTCCCTGTTGTCGGTTCTCCGGATCACCGTCCTTGTAAATGTGTGTTGTGTAAATGTCTTGTGCTGTGTGTCTTTACTTTACTTTCTGTCACTATTCAAATACTTGGAGGATCTAGACTGAGTCACTCCCTAGCAGCGCCTACTTTACAATTCGGGGATATGCACATACACCCTTCTAAGCTGTTAAATAAATCTCAAATTCATTGATAAAGGTAAAAAAAAATCATAAGTCAAAACACCAATACAAATATTGTATAAAAAGTCCTTGACAAGAACATCCGCTCTTACTAGTGAAAATAAATATGATTTACATTTTTTAAAAAGGGAGTTCGAAAATGTTTGATAAAAAATATATCTAAAATCATTTAAATATCACCAGTGTGTATTATAATTTGTTATAAAGAGTGTATATAAACAGCTGATAAAGATCATTCTGGTATCTGTATTAATAAACCGTTTTCTAAACAGTAATACTCACACACAAATCCTACAGGTAGTATTCACATAGCCTTTCTCGTACTCTGCTCACACTCTGTTCACATCCGTTTCGATCACAAGGTTCAAATCCCCACAATTTACCTAAACAACTGTGTGATCCTCACCCTAGTTCTACTGTGTAACTCATCAGTGCTGTGACAATCTCAGTAAAACATGTTGTAATAATTATCTAGCTCCATTTGAGGAGCTGTATAAATTACTCACGGACACGCTCCTCGATCATGTTTGTTTCCATTTTAAAACTCCAGTGAAGCTGATTACAAAACTGTTGAAAGCCCAAATGAGGTGTTGACATTAGGGTTTAAGGGGGTTACTAACAGTGTATAGTGTGACCTCTTGAGGCAGGGAGGATATTGACACAGTAGATTATCTCTGAATACAGCCAATGTCATCTTCAAGTCAAATCCATCATTCAGTGGCCACCAGATTTATGTAAAGTCCATTTGTTAAGACAACAATGCCCCAGGTATCCGAGGGAGTTTGTCAATAATCAGTACACATGGAGGGGTGCCAACACAGCCCCAAAACGCTTAACGCTAGTTATCTCCCTTAGTGTCATTTAGTACTAATTCAGCCCATACACCCTGAACACGTTGTCTTTCTAGACAGAACATACAATGTTATATAAGAAATAATTATCCCTCATATTGTTGTTCTGAATTTAAAATGAAAGTAAATAAATCATTAGCTGAAACCAACCTATACATCATACATTGGTACTTTTTACAGATCGTAGCACTGTGTTAAAGGGTACATTTTCAATTAATACTCTTTTTCATTCATCAGATATTGTAAAAGCCAAAAAGCTAGGTTGAAAAGATTTCCATCAAATCACCTTTTTCAATTCAACAATAATCTCATAATGATTATTTTTATTGAGAATAATTCTTGAAAGTCCATGAAATGTGTGTACAAGAATTGATGCCAAAGACCCAGGTAAGCTTAATGGAATCATTATGTAAATCTAATTAAGGAGGATAATAAGATATTCATGAGTCACTGTGTTCCATTACCATAGCCATTGAATCGTGTAAGATATCAGTCTTAAATCCCAGAATTGTGATAACCCATATGAAATCCACCATTATACTCCCTGCTGGTTAGTTGACATGATTGTTTCTGTGTATCAATCTGTCCTTATTAAGGAAAGGTGCATGATTGATTTTAATTTATTGACCATGAAATAAATTATTTACTAATTAAATTGCATCCAAGGCTGAGCAAGTAATACCAAGTTTGGACTAGACTTGGACTACAATAGGAGACATTGATGAGTGTGGCACCGATTACTGTTAACATGTACATTGATGAGTGTGGCACCGATCACTATATACATGTACATTGATGAGTGTGGCACCGATCACTATTAACATGTACGTATTCTACCGAACGCTCACTATTAACATGTACATGTGTATTCTACCGAAAACTGACGGAAACTTCAAAGCCAGACAAGTGAGGTGTATGACAGTATTGCGCAGGATTCCGTCACCATAATACTCTACTAAATGATGTTTTTTTCTAATAGGAAATAGACTTTATGTGGCTGATCAGTTTTATCGGATAGGAGTATTTACTGATGGGGTCTATCCATGTGAAAGTTATGGGTCTCAAGTGGGTTTGTGTGTTACCGGAACATCCATACGTAGGCATATAATCAACTATCAAATCCTGTCCTCAAATCAACAAATCAGCAGTCATAACAGAAAGAAGTCGTGATGTACAGACAACCATGGAAACAGATGTAGGTCTGATGTACAGACAACCATGGAAACAGGTGTAGGTCTGATGTACAGACAATCATGGAAAGAGATGTAGGTCTGATGTACAGACAACCATGGAAACAGGTGTAGGTCTGATGTATGGTTGGCCATGGAAACAGGTGTAGGACTGATGTATGGTTAGCCGTGGAAACAGATGTTTGTCTGATGTACAGACAACCATGGAAACAGGTGAAGGTCTGATGTACAGACAACCATGGAAACAGATGTAGGTCTGATATACAGACAACCATGGAAACAGGTGTAGGTCAGATGTACAGACAACCATGGAAACAGATGTAGATCTGATGTACAGACAACCATGGAAACAGGTGAAGGTCTGATGTATGGTTGGCCATGGAAACAGGTGGAGGTCTGATGTATGGTTGGCCATGGAAACAGGTGGAGGTCTGATGTATGGTTGGCCATGGAAACAGGTGGAGGTCTGATGTATGGTTGGCCATGGAAACAGGTGTAGGGCTGATGTATGGTTAGCCGTGGAAACAGATGTTTGTCTGATGTACAGACAACCATGGAAACAGACGTAGGTCTGATGTACAGACAACCATGGAAAAAGGGGTAGGTCTGATGTACAGACAACCATGGAAACAGGTGAAGGTCTGATGTATGGTTGGCCATGGAAACAGGGGTAGGTCTGATGTATGGTTGGCCATGGAAACAGGTGGAGGTCTGATGTATGGTTGGCCATGGAAACAGGGGTAGGTCTGATGTATAGACAACCATGGAAACAGATGTAGGTCTGATGCACAGACAACCATGGAAACAGGTGTAGGTCTGATGTATGGTTGGCCATGGAAACAGGTGTAGGTCTGATGTATGGTTAGCCGTGGAAACAGATGTTGGTCTGATGTACAGACAACCATGGAAACAGGTGTAGGTCTGATGTATGGTTGGCTGTGGAAACAGATGTTGGTCTGATGTATGGTTGGCCGTGGAAACAGATGTTGGTCGGATGTATGGTTGGCCGTGGAAACAGATGTAGGTCGGATGTCTGGTTGGCCGTGGAAACAGATGTTGGTCTGATGTATGGTTGGTCGTGGAAACAGATGTAGGTCAGATGTATGGTTGGCCGTGGACACAGATGTTGGTCGGATGTATGGTTGGCCGTGGGAACAGATGTTGGTCTGATGTATGGTTGGCCGTGGAAACAGATGTTGGTCGGATGTATGGTTGGCCGTGGGAACAGATGTTGGTCTGATGTATGGTTGGCCGTGGAAATATGATTATGCAGGACTAACACAGGATCAGTCATGATCACGAAGCCGAGTTCCACTCTAAAGCTGTTTATTATATACACAATGAAACAACAAAAAGGAGTCCATTCTGTTTCAGAGTTACTTCCCTTGTCGATGTGTTGTTGGTGACTTTAGGAACTGGGATAGAATGTACTGATAACTTATCTAAAGGTACAACTGTAATGAACTTGAACGTTAACTTCTGTTTCACATGCTACTGGTACATTCTCCGATACCTTCTACACATAACAATCATTAGACTCATCTTTAACAGATGTCATGGTGGTTATTTGTACTGTATTGCCCGAGTCAAAGACATTATCGGTCACTGATGACCGTACCCAGTCAATGTCGAGTCGAAGACATAAACGGTCACTGACGACCATACAGGGCAGTGTCGTTTGATGTTTAATGAGAAGTACGGAGATCTAACAAGTACAAGTTCCAACTCAGTTGACTGTAAATATAAATGTGGACGATTAGAGGAACTTTATTAAATCTAATTAGAATGACCAACACTACTTCTCATTTAGACATCAATCTCCGGTGATATCAGAAAATATATTTCATTATGATGATTGTTAATTATATTGGCACTTAATGTACTGAAGATAAAAGCAGCCATTTTCTGCTGCGATGGCCATTATAAGGACTAATAACGCTACAGTGTGGCTAGCACCGGCCATAGCATCAGAAAAGAACTCTGAGATTTAGACAAACAGGAATTCTCTTTGACAAACATACAATGTTCCCTTAAGATATTTTTACACACCTTTTAGGAAAATCAATTTGGATAACACTATCACTGATCTGATGAACTACAAATTGTTTCAAGATTGATATAACAATTATTTGGCCATTACAAATGTTAATAACTTAGTGTTTCTAAGCCTGATCTTGACATTCATAAAACCTATAAAATTTGTATACATGTACCTGGCTGAATTCAACAAAATAACAATGGAATTTTTATAGAAATATTGACGCAATATCTCTGTGTGATCATACACTTCAACACAACTAACATGTATACACAATTATAGATATTGAATTTTTATCTTAGATGCTTTCAAAGCCATTATTGACAGAAGTTGTACGGGGACACTCTATATCTGGCCCCAAGACTTCCTCCATTGTGTCATGTTAGAAAGACTTCCTCAATTGTCAGACAAACCAAACAAATCTATAGATCGCATTTTGTCAACAAATTGCGACTCAACAGAGCTTTATCATATAACTTCAGCCATGGTATCATATTGTATCAACACAGCCTCCGTATCATATTGTACTGACTTATAGTTCTAACCGGGCAACTTTTGGTCACCATGGAGATAATCATCAATGTCCTGTTTTGGGTGCTGGTTTAAGGTATTGTCACACTGTTTTGGGCGCTGGTTTAAGTAATTGTCACACTGTTTTGGGTGCTGGTTTTGAGTTATTGTCACACTGTTTTGGGTGCTGGTTTTAGTTATTTGTCACACTGTTTTGGGTGCTGGTTTAAGTTATTGTCACACTGTTTTGGGTGCTTGTTTAAGTTATTGTCACACTGTTTTGGGTGCTGGTTTAAGTTATTTTCACACTGTTTTGGGTGCTGGTTTAAGTTATTGTCACACTGTTTTGGGTGCTGGTTTAAGTTATTGTCACTCTACTTTGGGTGCTGGTTTTGAGTTATTGTCACACTGTTTTGGGTGCTGGTTTAAGTTAATGTCACACTGTTTTGGGTGCTGGTTTAAGTTATTGTCACACTGTTTTGGGTGCTGGTTTTAGTTATTTGTCACACTGTTTTGGGTGCTGGTTTTGAGTTATTGTCACACTGTTTTGGGTGCTGGTTTAAGTAATTTGTCACACTGTTTTGGGTGCTGGTTTAAGTCATTGTCACACTACTTTGAGGTACACACACCATTGTATGATTGATACATTAGTAAAATGAAAAGTTTTCAACCAATCAGAGAGAGTAAGATAAATTCTCTAAATAGGACAAAGGTTATGCTGGGCCTACATTTGGGCCTACATTTCCAGCTATATATTGTCTGGGGCAGTATTCTGTAGTGTACATTTCCACTACTTCCACACCATTGACCTACAGCTGTATCTATTTTCATCACTACATTACCCTACAATAGCCTGTATCCTTTACTATCAAATTAAATATTCATTCTGAATCATACTACTGCATTTTACCAATGACAAATATATATTGGTATAGATCCTGATACCAATAACAGCCTACAGCCACTAGGTCAGCAAGCTGAACAACAAAATTATCATGATATCACAACCCTAAAGTTTTGATAAATACCCAAACAAAACCATTTGTGACTGTAATTAACAAATTCAGAAAATTCTGAACTATGAATCTGCTCCAATCAGAAAATGTCTGGGACAGAAATATAATATTTAGAGCAGACAGGTTTGAGGTTGTACAGGTTCTGTATTACAATGGGGTAGAGCTGAAACACTGACTATCAGATAAAGGTTTCGTGTCAGACAGGACACAATTACCAAATCTCTATCATCACTGCACTGGGTTGGAGGTAGAGGTATTTCATTAATATTTATCTCTATCCCTATCCTACAGAATGGGTGGCCCGTTTCCACAGATACAGAGCGGAGACTTACCCCTGTTATTTTGTGTTATCTCCCCCTTTGTGTTACAGTAAACATACCTGTCACCTATCAATAGCTGCTATCTTAAACTGCTCAATATTTCTCAATTTCACAGACATGATAGAAAACAAATGTATACATTACCTTGTCATAATTAACATTATACCTGTACAGGTATACCACACATAGCTACCATTATACTAACTTGTCTGGTCCCTATACAGGTATATCCCACATAGCTACCATTATACTAACTTGACTGGTCCCTGCACAGGTATACCACACATAGTTACCATTATACTAACTTGTCTGGTCCCTATACAGGTATATCCCACATAGCTACCATTATACTAACTTGCCTGGTCCCTGTACAGGTATACCACACATAGTTACCATTATACTACCTTGTCTGGTCCCTGTACAGGTATACCCCACATAGTTACCATTATACTAACTTGTCTGTTCCCTGTACAGGTATACCACACATAGCTACCATTACACTAACTTGTCTGGTCCCTGTACAGGTATAATAAACATAGCTACCATTATACTAACTTGTCTGGTCCCTATACAGGTATATCCCACATAGCTACCATTATCCTAACTTGCCTGGTCCCTGTACAGGTATACCACACATAGTTACCAATATAATAACTTGTCTGGTCCCTGTACAGGTATAACACACATAGTTACCATTATACTAACTTGTCTGCTCCCTGTACAGGTATACCACACATAGCTCCCATTATACTAACTTGTCTGGTCCCTGTACAGGAATACCACACATAGTTACCATTATACTACCTTGTCTGGTCCCTATACAGGTATATCCCACATAGCTACCATTATCCTAACTTGCCTGGTCCCTGTACAGGTATACCACACATAGTTACCATTACACTAACTTGTCTGGTCCCTGTACAGGTATACCAAACATAGCTCCCATTATCCTAACTTGTCTGGTCCCTGTACAGGTATACCACACATAGTTACCAATATAATAACTTGTCTGGTCCCTGTACAGGTATAATAAACATAGCTACCATTATACTAACTTGTCTGGTCCCTTTACAGGTATACCACACATAGTTACCATTATACTAACTTGTCTGTTCCCTGTACAGGTATACCACACATAGCTCCCATTATACTAACTTGTCTGGTCCCTGTATAGGTATACCACACATAGTTACCATTATACTACCTTGTCTGGTCCCTATACAGGTATATCCCACATAGCTACCATTATCCTAACTTGCCTGGTCCCTGTACAGGTATACCACACATGGTTACCATTATACTAACTTGTCTGGTTTGTTCATCACACCCCTAACATCGTCAGATGTCACGACTACCTGCCATATATAATCATACCTGTATAAATAATGGACATTCAGAGGAAACAATCATCAATTTTTCACACAATCAGAGCTAGATTTATGATATGAAGGTCAAACCCTACATATTTGATGCCAAGAGTTTGAAGATATAAAACTCCCTAGTGTTCTACATCCATCATGATTTCCAAGGGATCTGTTTTTGTAATTGATAACATTTTACAAACTCTGATCGGTGACCATGACACTCACTGGAACTGGGACACGTTTGCACTACATGTAGTTCCATCAATTTTAGAACACATCATGCCACCTGGTTCTGTTGAATAATTCACAACACAAGCTGTTTATCTAGACTTCAGCACAAGAACACCACACTATTACCAAAAATTGACAATTTAGAGATATATATTTAAACATAAATTTCTTCAGAAAAGTGGTTTTGCAGTATTATATGTGAAGAGTTTGATATAGTATTAATAGAACTGATCCCTATATACATAACAGTGCAGTACAGTTTATATATGGAATGACGGATCAGGGGTTAAGATATCAAATTTGTCCTACTGAACTTAATCAAAGTGGATCCATCTACATACAAATGTTGTTTATGATCCTACAAACATCCAATTCTTAAAAATTGCAAATAGATTTAAAGATTAAAAAAATAAAAACATAAAACTATAATATATTTTATAGCGAGATATGAACTTGTCGGCATGATCAAAGATACATTCAGATAAATATGTGTGAAAACGGTGAGAGAAAATATTGTGATGTATTGCTAATGGAATAAATATTTCCCTTGGTGGTACTGATCAGCCCCTGGTATACCGCGTCAAACAATCAGCCCCTGGTATACCGTGTCAAACAATCAGCCCCTGGTATACCGCGTCAAACAAGTAATGGGTACGGGTACAAATGAAAAAACAGGAACGTGAAATGAGAGAACTGAAAACAGACGATATTAATCTTTTAAAATGAAATACAGCAGGAAATTAATGCGTCCCAGCCTGAAATGTATCCCTCCTTGGACTTCTATTGCCATGGGAACCCTTATGTTACCATGGGAACCCTTATGTTACCATGGAAACCCTTATGTTACCATGGGAACCCTTATGTTACCATGGAAAAAATACAGAGCATAAAACTGAAGACAATGATTTCATCCCTGATGACTGTACTTAACGAGAAACTGACACTTTATGATGACTGTACTTAACGAGAAACTGACACTTTATGTTGAATTTACAGCTGCATATGTCTAAGTGGTCAGTTCTAATCACTTTTAACTGGACATTCGGGATGGACATTAGCATTAATGGATACCTTACAGATCATACCTCAGATACGCTTCAGAAACTAACCTGCAACAATTAGTGGTCATTCACCCGTGAATTATCATACTGGTGGTAAAAGCTAGCTGGCGACTCGGCTACTTTTACCTGAGAGAGACTATTTTTCTGGAAGAATATCGGTCTAAAATCCATCAGATTAATTGTGAGACCAAATGAAAGATTTTCTGTAGACTCTGACCCTTAAATCCCGGGAAACACTAACAGTGACACGGGGTGAAGTGTGAGGTCAGGCTTCTGGGTTAAACTCATCATCGACACTTTATTCTACACATTTTTATAGAATTACTAAACAGCCAGAAAACAGTGAAAGTAATCAAGTGTTAATTTTTATCAGCTTTACATGCATATAAACAAAGGGGAACTGCCATCAAAAGTCAGCACGAACCACATCTCCCAAATACCTGGCTGCCAAATCTATACGACTCCTGGCCTGACAGAAAGCACAGGAAACATAATTCAAAGGTGCATATTTTTTCCTGAGGCATAAAACTTGAACACTTTTGCACTTGTCCAGGCAGATTAAAATAACAAAGAAGTAATTTATTTACGGGTAGTTCATGTGTTATTATGATATGATTGTAAAATGGCTCCATGACAGATGGTTCAGGGACAAAAACCCACCAGTAATAAAACCATGGGCTGTTATTACTACTGTGAGATATCCGATATTACCTTAGGGGCCGAGCCGGCTCCCTATTCACCATTACTGGGGTAAGAGTACAGACCAATCAATGCTGACTGGCGTTAGGACACACCTGTAAAACTAACGTCTATAAACATCCGCTACCTCTGTTATATTCCAACATATGTCCTAAGAAAGTATAAAGGTGTATTTGTTTCATAAACAAATGTAAGGATTTCCGGAACAAAAACAAAATTTACTGAAGGCCCAATTGAAAATGAAGAGTCCAGATCACAGAGATTTTAAGGTAGCTGCTCCAATCAACAGCCATCATTTTAACAACAATATCTCATGTCAAATCAATGTTCTTAAATATAATTAATAATGGCATCGATTTATTAATAAATAAAATTACTTTTAACTGCTTAAATAATAAAAAAAAAAAATTGGTTAGATGTTGCCGATATTTTTGGTTAGATGTTGCCGATATTTTTGATTAGAAGTTGCCAATATTTTTGGTTAGATGTTGCCAATATTTTTGGTTAGATGTTGCCGATATTTTTGTCTTGGAAGTAAAATTAAAAACCTACCTTGATGATGAGAGTGTGACCTGCGTCCTAACCCCCTGGCTAACTAATGGTGTACCCAGTCACTACAACGAGGGATTTTAATGACACTACCGTTATCCCTCTCACCGTAACACTCCTAAATTCAAGGTGATAAATATTGAATTTCACTTCTTTTTTCTTGTAAAACAACAGAACCGAGTTTGTAGCAGCCTTACTGGTAGTCGAGGCTCCGATAATCTGTCCCCGTGGCCGCGTCAGTGACTAATACATTCAGGGTAGCTCTATCTCACAACACATCAAGTTTTAAAGTTTTTCTGTCACCTTTTAAATGTCACCTTCAGACAATAACTGCTGAAATCTGACAACTCCAATAAGCTGATCAATGTCATCAGATGGAAATGTGAATAACTTGAAATATCTATCAAAAACTCTCTGGGATATGACTGGGCAATTTCTTTTCAAATTAAGTTTTTTCGCTAGATTTTTAAAAAATTGGTTTATGGATTACAATAAAAGTGTTATGCTTGCCTGGAATCGTTTCTTGTAGCCGTTCCTTACATCTACACATTAAATGTGACATAGTACACATTTGGTTTAAATGTCTTTAAATTTTAATTCCTGTTTTCACATAAAATTGAATAAGAAAAAAAATCAAAATCAATCTAAGTGATAAATTCAGTTTCAAATTGAATGATGCATTAAAATACATGTACGTGTAATTTCTTATTGAAAAAAAAAGATGCCATAAATTGTATCCCCATAGGAGAATGATCAATATTAAAAATTACCTAAGATTATCTGTAAAAACTTCACACAATACCTTACCTTGACTTCTGCAGTCTCCCGCCCTAGTTCCAGTACAATTTATAGTAGCACACTGTCACACGCACCCTCAAGTCTCCTGGAATAGCAACAACGAAAACATTAGTTTTTAAATGTTTGCGTAAGGCAAAGCTTTGAAATATTCCTTTTCAATGTTATTCTAGAAAAGTCAACAAACACTTTGAAATCGTTCTTTAGGGGAAGAAAAGCAGGAAGCACTTGTAAGGAAGGGGAACAATGCCCATCCACTCACCTGACGATTTGATACCACTCCACTGAGAGATGTTTTAACATTACAGCCAGTTTCTACCCACAGCTCTTCAACACATATAATTATTGTAGCCAACAAATTGCTTATAAATTATAGCGGTCCTAGTCTAGCAAATCACGGGCATTGTTACCTCACCAAACCAACTCTGGAGCGCTTCAGACCTGACTGAGAGTTTTGTTGGTCTTTTAGTTGTTAAAAGTCAGGCCAAGCAACGCCAATTAAAATGGGAGTTACAAAGTAAATAATAGCACTGACCTTCTTACAATGTAAACAATAGCACTGACTTTTCACTTCTCAACTTATTATATTTTTTTGTTCTTTTACAAGTTTGTCAAAGAATATTTATTTTCAAGTCAAATAATTAAAGAGATTGCTGATTTCAGCGTCACTCCGTCCAATATAAAAGCTCCCTGGGATAGTTGTTGACACCACATCACACCATTGGTGATTTTTGGCAGATAAAAACCATTGTATTTCACAGCTTGTGTTAGAATAATTATACTATTTTCAATTTCTTTTCACGATTTTCTTTGTCGGGTCTACAGTTTCTTGTTTGCTATAGATATGACACAGTTGTCTGTTGAAAGTGAACTTAATGCTACGGAAGATTTCCACAATTACCACTCAAAAACTTATTGTCGCTAATTTGGCGTGAAGACAACTTTCTCCAATCAGCTACAACCTTTGTATGATCAACCTTGTCTTTGTCATACTGAAGTATTGTCCTGTGTATTAACAAAAGTCTAAAGAAAACAAAAAAACTTTTACAGTTATAACTACGAAAAGATAAGCTTAATTAACTGATAATCTGATTATTTACGGGGAAATAATTGCTTTTAATTAAAATAATAAACAAAAGATCATAATACACACGAGTAATAGGCGTAAGAAGCTCCGAGACAAAAACAGATATCATATGTCTTTTTGTTTCTCCGAGGTACAGAAATTAGTCACAAGGCTCCCAACGAAAGTGGATATATCTGAATTGTTTACGCCGTGTCACCCTATGGTCTTGTAAAGATTGGGGACAAAAAGGGAAGCCGTTAGTTAAACAATACATATTGTACCCTCCGTGTGACTCACTGCCCATCAACCTGTTTTACAGTCTTCTTTTTCTAAAATTTACACTAAATTTAGATTTAAATCTTAACCACTGACAGGTAAATTTAGAAAAATTCAAACTTTTCTAAATTCTGTGTTTAGTCATCAACGGTTTTTCAAAATGATCAACAATGCCATAATTATATCTGAAAATATTTTGTCATTTGCGTAATTGTATCACTAACTTAAGAGTTTGTTCAATATGAGGAAAGTTCATATTTAAAAGATAAGGTGAAAGAGGTCATAATACCTGGTGAAACATTAGCACGGTGCATACAAGTAAACGTGATAATCTATACACTTAAAAAAGACACCTTTATCACCGCCAAATATGCAAACACCATGACATCATAAAATTGTCATTGAATTTGTAATCAAACATAGTCTTGCTATTTAACTTTTATGAACAACTTTAAAATAGAAAACCTTGGAAACACAACATTTAAAGCTTCGTCATTTCAATGAATTGTAATGAAAAACAGTAATAATTTTCCTTTTATCCTGACGATGAATACATAATTGGCATTTGTATAGGGCATAAATGTAAAAGTTAAGTTTAAATTTGAATGTCTTTTTACGGTTAAAATTTTATGTAATTGTTCCTGAAAGTACATTCTGAGACACAGTGGTAGTAAAGAATGCACAGAAGAATCAAAAGTGACCGTAGTTCTTGACAAACTAACCTGTCACTCTAGGCGTTAAACATCTGTGTTCCTGACAAACATAGTGTAATAATCCCAAACATTGACAGACCAAGTAATCTTACAGTCTACTGTCCCTGACAGACCAAGTAATCTAACAGTCAAGCGTCCCTAACAAACCTAACAGTGTATCAATCTGTGTCCCTGACTGGCCTAACAGTGAACCAATCTGTGTCCCTGACAGGCCTAACAGTGAACCAATCTGTGTCCCTGACAGGCCTAACAGTGAACCATTCTGTGTCCCTGACAGACCTAACAGTGAACCAATCTGTGTCCCTGAAAGACCTAACAGTGTACCAATCTGTGTCCCTGACAGGCCTAACAGTGAACCAATCTGTGTCCCTGACAGGCCTAACAGTGTACCAAGCTGTGTCCCTAACAGGCCTAACAGTGTACCGAGCTGTGTCCCTGACAGACCTAACAGTGTACCAATATGTGTCCTTGATCTGGTTTGCAAAACACATTTTCTCAAATATTGAAGACTGGGTTTTCTTTTTGCAATTACCAACAAATTGAAATATGATATTTTTGTGGGCTTTTTTTCTCAATTAAATTCTTGTTGGTTTAGGCACAGGTTTCAAATTAATTCACAGAAATAATGCTGAAATTTATCAATTTACCTAATTAAACCTGTTTGTTTTTGATAAACCTCTTATATTACATAAAATAATTTTCAATTTATCATTGAAATTGCTGAACTGATGCTCATTATTTGTGTATTCAACAGAAAATTGTATGTCTAGGAATACAACATGTTGTGATATATTACAAAATTCCATTAAATACTGCAGTATAAAAATTGTGTGCTATACCTACCCCTAAATATATATAAATATATGGTGGTGCTATCTACTGACCATATTGATTTCAATCACTGTTCAAAATTGGATCATCAGTCTAATTAATTTATATACATATAAACTGGTTTTAGAAAATTTGTTTTGATTCTAAGTACAGATTTTAAGATACCTTCTACCTTCAAAACAAAATAATTCAGACTTTGAACAAAACCAATTAAGTTGGAAAATATATTATCTCTGACTTTCCCATAAAATACAGTCACATAGACTAAACTGACTAATGCTGACATGTGTTTGTTAGAAGTTCCTTCTTTAAACAGCTAATTAATTAACTCGTTCACCCCTGAAGACACATGTGAGCTCTTCTAATTCAAATGTTGGAATAGTTCATTTCGAAATTTCAGGGGTGTAAAAAACTGACTGGGTTAAGAAAATTGGGAAATGATTTGTGTTTTTAGACAATAAAACAAATCTTAAAGAGCTTGTGTGACTGTGACAATTAACTACATGTTTATATAGACAACACATTTTGCTCCATAAAAATCAGTATGTATACCACACTACTGTTTCATACTAAAGAGGAAATAAAGAACGTTTACCTTCTATTAAATAATTAGCATAAGGCATCAATAAAGCTGACAAACCTCATAAAAGAAGCAGAGTTTTTAAAACCCCATTCTCTTCTACTACCACATTACAAGTATAGCAACAAATCTAAAACATCAGTAAAATGTCAACAAATTAAAAACAAATCAAACAGAAAGTCCAGGTAAGAAAAAGACAAACTTAAGTTTGTTCAGTGACTAAATCTGGCAATCTTATTGGAAACAGCAGTTCAGTCATTCATTTGTCACTTTGAGCGCTGTTGGGAGAAGTTTGACAAACCCTTTAATATACCAGGCAAAATGGAGGCAAAACCTTAAAAAACCCATTGAGACCTGTGTCTTATATGTTTTACAAAAGACATAAATGAACCTTTCAGAGAGATGGTGTTTATTGTTTCACTGAGAACCTCCACTGATTTGGAAATGAACCGACATCAGAAAGAGTTTGATGATGTCACAAGCTGTAGTATGGGAAAACAACACCACCCAATAGTCCTGAGAATGTACTCTAAAGCCCCCAATGTTTTATCTTTCACTTCATCATCCACTAACAGAAACCCCTAAACCCTCAGTGAGGCATTACTGTGTAATTCTGTAAAATATACCCAACAAAAACTTAATATGTAATTAAATTGAATTATCAGAGCTTGACACTCTTACCGACTACACAATCTAATATCTTCATCAGTGATATCAAACTTTGATAAATAGAGTTTAATATATCTTTAGTTCCAAGCCTAAGATAGGTTCATAAACCAAAGTTAGATAACACTACAGTTTTAAGAATTTCCAATTCAGTCACAAAACCAATAGCAATACAAAACACCTCGAGTGAACTTCCTCAACCAACCTCCGTCATCTCGAGATTACCACTTGTAAAAATGAAAACCGCCATATGTGTCGACACACCTGTACACAATGGCTGCCACAGACGTACCTTTGTAGAGAACCCCAAATGTACCAGTCTGCCTCACATAGATATGGGTGCTGAAATCGTTTAAGATGAATAATTGTTGACGGAGAAAGAAAATCTGTAGGAGACAGACTCATTAATTTCAAAGAAATCACGCGCTGACACAATCGAAAATAATTCCAAGATGGATGAGTTTTCTATCAGACATCCTCGACAGGTGATCGCCTGTGTCTGTACCACAATGGCCATCGCAATCCCTCCAAGACTGACGACATGTTACGGGAAAATATAAAGCCATTCACGTCAGATCGGCTCTGGAATAAAGGTATCACAGGCAGTGCCCAGGATCAACATCAAAACCTACCTGCAACGAAAGCTTGGCTGCGCTAGGCTGACTGCTGGCGGTATGGACAAGATGCTGTTTCAATATGATAAATAGCTATATTCTAAATGTATTCCGTATAATATGGGATAATTAAGCTAGGTAAAAGCTACGAGTCACTTTAGATCAGATAGCTAGAAGTCTCGATCAAATGTTTCACAAAAGGGTGCAGGGACCATTTACCGCGCCGGCACTTGTCACCATTCAAAAGTGTAACAACTTAGGTATTGTCGCCATGAAAACCCACTAAAATGTTAAAATTAAATGTGCGGCCCAGTGGAGCAAGTCAACATACCCATATATATGATAGACTAATGTATTTCACTTTCTGTTTTCACAGGAACGTTACAACATAAAAAGCTAGACGTTAACAATATGTACCTGTATCAACTGAAAGTAACAGAGCTGGCTTCAGAGCACTACCTTAATACGTCAACGTATATTTTTTTTCCAAATTACGAAATAATTTCATAAACAGTTTTGATAAGAAACAATAAGTTAAATACATCTACAGATTTAGTTCATATGGGTAAATAAACATGGTATCTTGTGATCACGTACGTTGAAACAGTACAAATATCACTTTTCCAGAACAAGCTCTGACGGCAGTTCCTTTAATTATGAGAAGAGGTGGATAACGTTTGTCATAGAGATAACTGTCTGTTTAATCCACTGAAAGCACGTCATATGTTTAAACTAGAGGTCAGCGTCAGACACGTTTTGAAAGGTATTCGATGTATGTAAGTCGCGCTAATATTGGAATTAATTCAATTTCATATAACATGTTTGTCATTGTTCATATCGAATTACTTCGTAAACGTGTTTGCATGACAGCGTACAGACGTTGTGACATGACGTCATTGGTTCATAAGAAACGAATTTTCCTTTTCCTTTTTGTAAGTATTTGCTACGTCAGCGGTAGTATTGCTGAACACATTTTACTGATGGTTGTGGGTATTACTATAACCATTACTATAAACTCCCTGCTAAATCCTACACAATCATTCTACATTTTGTTTCAACGTTATATGACGTTAGTGTATTCACCTGTACCTCTTGGGATACAAAAGTCATGGTCTGCTTACACCACGTATATTAATTTTAAAACAACTTCCGGTAGCGTCTAATTGCTAATATTCGATGGTGTGCGGATATGAACACTAAGTTGGTGTCACCAATGTTCGCGGTTTCGTGTGTATCATAATCTACGTCTAATGGACTTGCGCACCATTAAAATAACGTTACGGGTGAAAAAACGTCGAGGTTGAGTAAGATGGACAAATGACCAAAGACGTCAAGGAATTGGAATAATAATTGAGTCTTTCACTGTTTTAGTTGGTGTTTTTTTTGCAGTATTCTATGATGTGAACTCTCGCCCTTGTCTGCCTCTGAACAAGCGGGTGCGCAACTCCACTGGACGTGCAACTTTGCCGGACACAGTAAATGATGTTGATACTGGACACGGGTAGGTACTCCAACACAGCATGTGGCAGTGGAGCGTTCTGCAGCTGACTGTAGCTGTGACGATCTCCCAGCTGTCTCACACTCGTCACAAACATTTTACCATAAATTGAAAGTTTTAATGGAAAATGGAAAATATCAAACGATATGATCAGCTTCCCATCACAGAAGTAACGACAGTAATACAACCACAAAGAGCATATATATAAATAATGTTAATGAGTGTCCCATTTTACTGTGATTTAGACGTATCTATGTTCATTGTGGCTACAGGATAACTACTTACACTGTAAGTCCGTATCACGACGTCTTGTAAGATAAACCCGATATTCTAAAGTCTATTACAACATGATGAATGGCAGCACTTATCGTGTTTCCTGATTTCATCTCTCAATTATAATTATACGCTGTTAAGTATCTCTGCTGGTCCCATCTTTATGATAAATGGTCATACATAATAAAACGCTAGAAAATAACAACAGCAACGTGTTTCTGTCAAAATTCATCTCAATGTAGCAATTTCAGATAATTTTAAATATTTAAATCTATAATAATCATTTCTTATTTAGCACAAAATCCCCGTCATTTCTGGCAAAGCTGGACATATTATCAATTAGAGTGTAATCATGTCCGTTTCAGATGACACTGAAAATATAGTAAATGCCGACTCCCTAAGTCAAATAAAAATTTCCCGTCAGATTTGACCATCAAAACACCGGTCCTTTCAGACCCAGAGTCAAAGCAAATTGTGGGGCGTCAAAGTTTCTCTCAGGAATGAACTTTTGCACACATTGCGACACAGAACCACTCCCATGTATAACAGAAGTTAGTGTGACACAGGTCGAACATAAAACCGGAGTTAGGACAGGGTCGATACTTGATTTGGAGATATCTCCATTTTATGGTAATTACATTGATATAAAATCCCAGAGAACTGATCACCAAACAGACGGTGGAATTACACAACATAGGTATGGCTGTCAAAAGCGTAGGCCGTTACCTGTAACACATAGAAAACTTAAAGTATTTGTTATGTGTGGACACACTCATTTAAATATCCAATATATCTTTGTCACGGGTGCATTGTTGTTCGAACTAGATTGGATATTTCGTAACGTGTTGTATGCAAATCAGTTTAAGACAACAGCAGGCGTATGCATCCGTCTTGCGTGCGCGTGACACACCAACGTTGTCATAGCATCGGCGTATTTTGTTCAATCCCATTATAATTACGTTGTCGTGGCACCCAAGAGCCAAGTGGTATGTAGCATCGCATATAATGATGTAATCTTAATTTTTTGATTTTCTTGAACCAGGGTAAATTTTTACCTGTATGTTTATTAAGAGGTTTCGATCGACCAACAAGTATTCTTCTCTAGAATTTACTAGTCTTTAATGTGAGAAAGTGTTCAATCTGAAACATTTTATGGCCGTAATTCGACAAATGCATCAGTGTTGATACATTGGTTCCCTTCCATTTCACAATCTAGATGTGAAGCCGTTGACGTGTTGTTGCCCTCCCCCTGAGTACTTCATTGCTCCTTCTAGATAAATATAAGATGACAAACCATGATAAAGCAGAAACGTCAACATCATAAAACTTTCTCCATTAGTATTAAAAGCACTTTGTTTTTTTTTAATATTTTCCTTTGAGATTCACATGAGAAAATTTGAAACATATAAACTCATAAACCGATACGTTTTAACAGGTTAAACGTGCGAGGTAGCAGTGCAGAATTACAAAACATTTTTCCAGATAAAATTACGCGTATCTTCAGTCGAAGCGCATCAGGTGTGTTTTGTGTGATTTTACTAATACCTTTTAAGTGGGGGAAGTTGGTGAGATAAATATATAATCTTGCACATAAATATGTCGTATGCAATCGAGTATAATTCCGGCTGACACGGATCAGAGATGTGTATCGATGCATTTCTCAGCCTCACGATTTGACCATACCCAAATGTTACACACGCACATAACAAATAAAACTCGACCGAAACTATGTTTGTGAATCGTGATAATGATCAAGACATTTCATTAAGAACCTGTTTAATATGTTTATATTTGTAAGATTAATTAATTGACACTTGTAATGTCCCTCCTGCTGGTGCTTTCCCACATCCTCCGGACACGGTTTTGTGACGATTGTGTTTCGTAGCTATTTAAAACGCAATAAAGCTCGTAGCAACCCTTGGTCACCGTTCCCGGTTACCTTGGTAACCTTCAAGCATGTACGACCTTTGACCTTTAATATATACAACTTTTGCATATTTCAAGAACCCAAAAAACCATGTTTTCATTATGTTGAACTAACCCCGACGCGTTTATGACTTTTGAAATTTATATTGCTCATTTATTCCTAACGTGTTAGTGAGAGAGAAAAAGTAAGAAATACTTTCTGTTCATTCAGGCGTCCATGTACTTCCAAAAGATATGTTTATGTCGTGTAAAATGGCCTGGACCTGTTGTCGTATAAAACCCGCAATTGTCATACCTGAGAAATCAGAAGCTCTAAACGGGCTTTAATCGGCAACATTTAACCTTCTGGACGTACCTGTATGTTTCTATAAGTACCAAAGTAAATCGCACTTTTTTCTGAATCATCGCCATCAGTGGACAGATTTTATCACTGTGTTAAGTGCTGCTCTGGTTTTCTCTGTTATTACCTAGTCACTCATTACTGCCAGAGTTCTACCCGGTAGTAATGGGGGTCGCTAGCTCCAGCCCGAGGAACAGTTCCCATGAAATAAAGTTAAGAGCATGATCTTTGACCCTGTTAACACATTCAAATTTACGATTTCCTCTGTGAATTAATTGTAGTAAAACGTTTAAACTGAAATTGATACACCTACTAATCAATAGACACTTATAACATATTTACAGCTAAACGGCCCTCCACGCCGGAGAGTTCGAACGCTAACTATTCCAATCTGCATTAATTACATTGACTATTACAGCGAACCTGTACCTGTAGACTACCTGGAATGCTTTGATTGTGACATTTGGAGACTGAAGCGTTGTAATTAAGTTTATAAACACTCATATGAGTCCCGGGTATACTGCTTCATGAATAATTTCATTCCATTTAATCTATTTTTATTGTACATGGCGTCATCAGAGTCGTAGTTTCTCATAAATATCGATACACTGGCTCTGGCGATCCAAAACATGTGTGATTTGGAACCGGATTTAAGTTCAATTTCCTTCTATTTTAATTCCTGATACGAGAAATACATATGCTTAAATAACTCGTCAGAGAATTGCGACAGATATATAGGACCCACCTCCGGACAAACTTCCGTAAAGTGATGCACATTGAAAAAGTGGCGATAACTCTGTATATTGTTTGACCTGAAGCCCAGTATCCGTGCGCCTACACTCACGATAGGCACCCCTGTACACAATTTAGCAATTGTAGGTGGCAGAGTATACGAGATATGTCCCAGATATAGTGACGAACGGACGGACAGAATGCAAACCTATATAGTCGACTCTGATTGTACGGAAGTGAGACTAATGTTTCCATCATTGACGTATGCTGAGTTTTCTTCATTTCAACTCATGTAAAAAGTGCCTATGGACCATATGCCAAATTGACATTTGAGATATGAATACATTTTACGATCCATCAACATGATACGATCCCCGAATGACCTCAAGGCATAACCGGCATGCGTAAAGGGTGTGAGTAGCAGGGAAATTATTAAAGATGATGTTCATACGAATATAGGGTAGTGTTATCACTAGTTGCATATACAAGCTTCATAAGACGATTCTTGGCAATACAAGCCACGTCTGAAACACAGCCGAGTGCTGAGTTCTAGAAGGAAGCTTGGTTTGGTTAGTTTGTGTTTTACGTCCTATTAAGCTGTGGTCATTTAAGGACGTGCCAGGTTTGGGTTGTTTGTGGTTTACGTTCTATTAAGCTGTGGTCATTTAAGGGCGTGCCAGGTTTGGGTTGTTTGTGGTTTACGTTCTATTAAGCTGTGGTCATTTAAGGACGTGCTTGGTTTGTGTTGTTTGTATTTTACGTCCTATTAATCTGTGGTCATTTAAGGACGTGCCATGTTTGGGTTGTTTGTATTTTACGTCCTATTAATCTGTGGTCATTTAAGGACGTGCCAGGTTTTGGTGGTGAAGGAAAGCCGGAGTTCCAGGAGAAAAACCACCGACCTATGGCCAGTACCTGGTGACTGCCCAACGTAGGCCACGAAGGAGGCATAAGGAATACAAAACAGACCGACTCTTCACCCAAACGTTCATGGATGCGTGTTTTTCCGACTTGGTCCTTTAGTAAGAAAGCTCACTCACCGTGTCATAGGCTGGAAGCTGTGTCTATAAAAAGTAACTAAATGCAGGACAAACTTTACTGCGAGTATAAAGCATCAGTGAACAGCAAAAACAACACATTAGTTCTAAATGCTTGGTGTTTAGTCGTTTTAAATAATGTGCGAGACAAAATAATGGTATTGATACATCGATTGGAGATTGACTTTTTTGTGATCTCTACATTTGGAAGCAAAATTTAAAAAAAAATGCTGAGATGTTCGCGCAAATATGGCATAAGCACTACTTTTTTTTCATTACATCGACAAAACTGCGCCGTGTCATTTCGAAGTACACATGTATATGAAACCATGTAATTGATGTTCGGTTATGCCATCACATTTGGTTCTTACATAATCTGGACCAATCTTAATCGCTAGGCTATATCATACAGTGCCATATCCACTATCCGGAGCGCCACATGGCTTTCATGGCCCATTTTTCTGAAATGTCTTCGTCACAATCTTCGAAACAGATGGTGGCGTTGGTAGAGAGAAAACTAACACTTATATTTGTTTTTAACAGCAGAACGTTAAAACTAGCACTTCGGTCCTAATGTCCGTACACAATGATATAAAATGTCATTCTTTATCAGAGTGCAGCTTCCACGAACCCATCTAGTTTTGTAGTACTTCCGGGGCGATGCGGGAGTTCGGGATGGACACACGTGGCACGTGTGATGGCTGGGTGGGGGGAAACACGACATTGGGGGGAGATCTCGCCACGTGCTGGTCCTGTGACCAGCCGACCACACAAATTGTCACAAAAACAGCCCTGAGTTCGCGTGTCAACCCACGTTATCTGATGTCCTTGTCGACTATCCCGCTCTGACAGGGGTACAGAGGAGTAACGGTAACCTCCCTCCGCGGTCTGGGTAGCATACACACATTGTATGAGACAATGTATAGGTCTGGCCGCTAATTATGAAGCTGACACTCAACCGGACTATTGGTTTTCACGAAATCAAACCTTTGTCAGTGTTTCTTTCTTATTTCGTACCAATTACAGATGTTATCACATCGGGGAAAACAAATTCCTCCCCGGTGACTTTAGCTGGGTCTTCTATTTTTACGGGATGGTCCACTGCACTTATTACAAGGTGTAAACCGTTTTCAAATGTTTGTTTTCAATTTTTACAGTTGTTTTATAATGGTATTGTTCGTGTCGATAGAGTTTTCGTACGGCCACCCTTAAGTAAGGTTACTATGGACAGCTAGTATTCTTATCTTGCCGAGACGTATCCACGGGTTTACTTCTAATCACATACAGAGTTACTTAAAACAGGAAAATATCTCCAATTGTATCTCTTGTTTAAACACTTGATACCTGGTGTAAAATCGAAACCAATATGTCGACCAACTGTAAGACTCCATCTTAAGTTGTACAAACACAATAGAGCGTCTTTGAGCGATGCAGATTAACAATGAGAACATATAGGTTCATTTATCACGGCCGTCAAACCCTTCTCTATCCCCCTCAGATAACCGCGATCCCAGGCTTTACCCCAGCAGACCTACGGATGATTAATTTGTTTATAACGATATGCGTTATAATTCTCACCTGGATAAAGGTGGCGATACGGCCACGTAATACAGGTATGGACAGATGAGCGAACAACCCCCTCTATTCCACCGCTACGCTGTCAACTTCCCTCTACAATCCGTCCGATCGTTCCCAATGAATCAATTGCAGTTATCTTGTGATCCCCTTAAACTTCTATACATTTCTGAAATTATGCTGCATGTTTTTCTTACAAACTTTCCATTGCAAGAAACATTCACGAATGTACCATGTGACCCTGGATGTATCCCACTGCGTGATTACACGAGGCGACAATTGGTGGTCCCGTACCAGGTTGGGTGCTTCCTTCTGTTTTCTGCTTAGAGATACACAATATATCATTCGATCTGCGGAGCTCATTGCAATACTCTACTAACTACCGTGTCTTTTTGGTCTACCTAAATTTCCGATTTAAAAATAATATAAAGTGATTGGATGTGATGACGTGCAATATTGCGCAAAAAATGATAACCTTTATCATTTGCTGTTTATGTTGCATAAACCAACAAACAGAAGCCCGTCCAGACCAACGGCACTCCCGCACCATCCTCCATACATGGGGAAGCAATACTGGGTATCGTACTCCAGACCCTTTTCTTCAGTTGGGTATATATTATATACTGGTTCGTTTAGTATTACCAGTGAAATGTTTGTGTCACACATAAACAATCAATCCACTGGCTGTGCTATATGAACCTGTATATACAGTATGAGTGGCGTACAGCGGCTATTCGGTACGATGACATCACTTCAGCGACTCTCGGAATGCTGAATAGAGGTTTATCTTAACTTAACCGCCCACTGCAAAAAATGTACTATGGGTTGTATGGAAGAGCATCAACAAATAAGTTGTCTGCGTCGTTCTTGCCGTTCGTGGACAATATGGCGGAATCT
Source organism: Mizuhopecten yessoensis (assembly GCF_002113885.1). Classification (NCBI taxonomy): domain Eukaryota; kingdom Metazoa; phylum Mollusca; class Bivalvia; order Pectinida; family Pectinidae; genus Mizuhopecten; species Mizuhopecten yessoensis. Next base: position 263,582 of record NW_018407163.1, on the reverse strand, counting down.
GAAGCACGTGACAAGAAGAAACCATGTCTGTATTCATTGGGGCATCACAAACATGGCTACATTTCGTGTACAATGCCCAGTAGTAGCATGGGCTTTGTATCAGTAATAAATTACAAAAAGCTTACTTAGACATAGATACGTTCACCAGGCATACACGACTAACTATAACCGGTATTTATGGGTGTTACCTGGCCCGGGACTACCCCTAAATCAACTCTGGGCCGTCTATCATTGCCCTCTTCCGTTAAATGGAGCTACTGACAGCAGAGGGACGGAGGAATGAAGTTAAAGAATAGATCGTCCGATACGGACAATGGCGGAAAGTAGATCCGGGACAGGCAGGCATTAATGTATGATTAGTGGAGTAAGGAACGCCATCCATCTCGTAGTGCTCGGGTGCACGACATCTGACGGATACTCCGAACTCCTCCCCCTCCCTCCTCCGTCAGCCCTGATAGATGTGACGAGACCCTATAATTAGCAGAGTAAGTATGGGGGAAGCAGACAACAGTGACATGTTTCAGGTTTCAAAGCGTAGGTGATGGTTTCTTTGTAGATGTCATGATCTCGTCTGACCTCGCGTCATCACGAGATGTCAGTTTTCTCTAATGGCATCGACTCGGCTAGGAAAATTGTAGTCTCGTTCAAACGGACTCTTTTTGTCAGCGCAAGCTTCCAGTGATCAAGCGTCTGGTTGAACGAGACATGGGAAATTGCACCACATTACCGGAAGACAGTAAACGTGTTAAACCGGAAGTGAGCCTCGCTGACATTATTGAGACATTTCTGGGTTTTATGATAGAATATTACCATCAGTGGAATACGATACATAGTCTAAGCGGATCTCATTGATTCGATTGATTAAATTAAAGACATTTGTATACTGGTATGGGAAGATGTTAGCTGTTCTAGACTACGTGACAATTCCCTGTTAAATTGGAGTAGCAATAAGCACCTTCCCTAGGACATTATTTTACACAATTTTAGGGTAGTGTTTTTTCCTTCATACCGATGGATTCTACTGCTCATGTTATGGTAATATATAAGATACATGTCACTGTATCACAGATATCTATATCCACAGTATAATGCTACGCCTCGGTATCAGGTTGTGGTTACTCGGTGTTTTTCTACCTTAATTAACAATCACATTTACAACATGTTATAGCACTAACAACCAGACATGATTGGCTGACGGTTTAGTCGGACAAATTTTGAGTAAAACATTCATTTTATAATCCGTGTTGTGTGGAGAAGACATATATCTCGACTTCGAGAAAAATCGTTGATTAAAGTTTTCTTTTTTTGTTATTTACTTTTTTCGTGTGTTTATTCTAGTACCCTCTTGAATAAAAATGTGTACGTCATTGTCTCTTAATTTCAAAATGCGCTATTGTTTAGCTAAAACTGTTTTGTTTTGTAGGTAGATATGAAAAAAAATCTGGTGTATAATATTTATTAATAATGGCTGTGTAACCTGTACGAGGGTTCCGACCCTATGTTAGAATAATAAAAAAACGATATACTAAAGTGTTGGCATTGCTCTAAATAAAATTGATTCCCCCCTATATAATTAGAATCACAGGGACCTGAGAATTTGTTACAGCTATACTTGGACCTAAACTAAGGTGTTCATAGTAATCACAGCAAGTACACGTTCACAGTCATAATAATAATAATATTTATTTAGGTAAAAATAGGCATGTAAAAAACTTGCATTTGTTACTACTCATTTACAGCGCAGTGAGACGCGTTGTTTACTACGTACATGTGTTGTTTTATTTATTTATTTATTTCAAAATTCAACAGACCCAAGGGTCCACTTACAGAATGGATAACAACATTACAACACAAGTATAAAATATCACAGTCTGTTATGCATGTAACACAGACTAAAAGATACTAATATGTAAAACAAAAGGAATTAGTGATAGCAAATCTTCTTTAACCGTACTTTGAACTCGGCGAGAGAGGACGAAACATGTCACAGTCTGGTGCAAAATCAAGATAGTTAAAATTGCATTGAATCCTGTTTAAAATACTATACTTTCTAACGTTTATTCTACTTCTCTGGCAGTAAAACTGGTTGAAACTAATTGATCGTAGATTACGACCAGGGACTAAAAAACACATTTGCTTGACTAAATATGGACAATCAAAAACACTATTAACACATTTGTAAAGAAATACATAGTCTAAAACATCTCGTGTACAGCGGAAACTAATAAATAACAGACAATAAGACAGACGTGACTTAAATCCTGACATACATTGAAACGAATGTACCGTAAACAATTGTCAGAGTAGCGGTCGTCATACTGGTGTTTCACATAAAAATAAACGGAAGCTTTATTGGTGCGCAACATGTGTACTTACTGTTAGAAATGAGCACAATATCATATAATCCACAATATCATATAATCCACAATATCATATAATCCACAATATCATATAATCCACAATATCATATAATCCGGAAACAGTTTAAAATCAATGGAAACGATTAACATGTATCAAATCAGGGTCCTTTTCCACGTATTTTAGAGATTAGTGTTAATATTCAAATATGTACGTTATTGGTGTAAAATTGGTGAACTGTGTATTTATTTAGGAAGGGCGGTAATAATGCCTTGTTATAAGGTATGCGTAATCATATTGTTGTAATCTGACACTTAAATATGCTAATATCGAATGATAATTTATCTACAACCACGTGAAACAAATTCAAATCGCCATTAATTAATCTGAAACAAAAACAAATTTCATCCCGACAACTTGTTGCTTTGTATATTTTTTAAGGCAAGTTGCACAAGAAAGTTTGAGCATAAAAATAAATTCTTACTGGGTTGTGTTTTTGTTCCTTTACAAAATAAGTCCATACTAATAAAAAAAAAAATCATATTCTAAATCAAATAAGGCTATACCGAGATATTGCTGAGAGTTCTTTACACACAGACTCCACGGATAAACAGTTTTATACAGAACACATGTAAGTATAATCGGTATGACCAGGACACGTAATGCATCATGTTCGGATACAATGTATAGAGAAATTATCCTCGGGAATACTACACTTGACGGTTGTATCTCAATGGGTCTAATACAAGAATTCACACATTTTGACATTTATCTGTCAAAATGATGTTTAAATGGTGTTAGGACCAGATGAAACCCCGGCTACTAAAGACTGTATTACATATGTATAATACTGTCAGTAAGAACATATGTGTATACAATTATTGGTTTGGTCTTTTTAACATGTGAAAAAAAATCTTAATATTTTCTATATACGCCAATAAAGTCGTCTGGCTCTCGGCAATTAGTAAAGAATCTGAAAGTATTTGAATTTATTTATTTATTTAAATGGATTATTTTAAAATATTTAGAAAAAAATAAAACACGCTATGTATATAAACATTTAACAATACATCCTTATGAGGTAAAATGGTATTTGATTTTGTAAGAATATTATATACTGAGCCAACACAACAATGACTTATACACTGCGTCAATCTATAGCTAAAGTACAACGTTATTAGGTAACTATCGAATTAATGTACACAGAAATACCACTCACCTGTTTGTTGTCGCGTAAGTGATGTCCCTCGATTATCTGTTGTCTATAGGTAAATACAGGTAATACACAGATATCTCACCCGTATCCCCACACGTGCAGCACAGAGTCCCCCCGTCTTACGATACACACACGTGTGTACTGATGGCCGGAGGATCGGTCGCGCGTCTGTTGTCGATTTCCACCTGACCGAGCGGGTGATTGACAGATAGATGTCTTTGTCACCTGGCCAGGTAGCCAGGTCAGCTGACTGGCAATGACAGCGATCGATATCGTCACCAGTCGTAATTGGGTTAAAAAGTAACTTTGATGAATGTTAATGAGCGTGATAGTCTACCGACATCTGTTATGTATATTGATGGTGTTTGTCGGCTACTGATGCTGAAGTCGCGTCCTACACTCGACACACGGAGGACCATAATGAAGGCATAATCATTGTACGCGTATTTTCATGCGCTATTAAAGGATGAAATCGTTTTAATTAATAAACCCATTATAAATATAATATACATCTTGGTGAGTTTTAGATACATGGGTTTACGGTTATTTTCAATGATACAGTTGTTATTCATGAACCCAAACTCCAATAAGTGATCCATCTTAAAATGTTCTTGCTTATCCAATAAACATACATTCTGCAAAATAAACAGAAAATTGTTCGATGAATGATGAAATTTAACCGAAATTTTTAAAATGTGTTTAATGAACCTTTATTTGTTTATTTATTTTTCATTATTTGATGGGGTGAGTGTGTAGAGAATAATGTAACATTTGTACCTAATGCTATTGCTGTTTAGAGAGTGTTACGGTAATACCAGCAGGGAAATCAACTACAAAAGAGATTTCATAGAATAATAAATCCTTTTAACACACAGGATGAGTCCGTAATTAAACTCACATTTCTAGTAATACTGTTTAATAACTAAGCTATTTATGTGGTCTATTGGATTTATTTCATTTACCGCAATATTCAATGGAATTTTGTTTGAGTGCAAAACAAATGTCAAACCGGTTTTCAGACACTATACAAAAAAAGGACATATATATATATATATATATTGTATACCTTCAATTGTGCATAATAGTTTGCGCAACTGATATGACCATATGATAAAGTATATTTAACAGATTGACATTACGTTATCATTATAATGTTTAATAAAGCATATAGTCTGCACTGTATAAACTGTAATAGAGGATAGATAGTGACTATGTACACAGTGACGTACTGACTAGGAACGTTATCAGATTCTATCTCAAGGTCCTACTACATGTTAGCGTCAGTAAAAGAGATTTCTTTATATCACAATTTACATCGCCTAGTACGTGTCCAATCCACATCGAGTGTAAAACCACGGAATAAACAGATTTTGAAAATAAATCGGTGCGTATTTCACAAAAGGTCGGGCAATCACGTAGAACTCACACATTTTTTTTCTTTCTGATCTTCTGGTAATTCAAAGGGTCCAATTCCTATCATTATAGGTACACATCCGATTCGTTATTTAGCTAATTGGCTACGTAGCGACGCGAGATATGTGACGGTGCCTGATGTTCATGGATTTATCTTTCTTTACACAGCGATTCACAGTTTATTTGTTTGTTTGTTGGGGGGGGGGGGGGGGGGGGGGGTATATTGCTAAAACATAGTTATTGAAATACGGGTCGGAATCGGATCCATTTAATATGAATAACCGATATTTCACTTTATCAGTTACTGCATATGTCGACTTAAACCTAATTTTGTATGACCTGTATCCACGCATAAAAGATGAATGACACTGGAAAAGCATATAACCTATCGAGAACAGATGATTGCCGTATGACGTTTTTTAATTAACGTTTGATAAAACGTGTATTAATTAAAAAAATCAATTCAGGTTATTCCAAAGGCAGCACAGCTTATAGGAGTATTACAACGTAATTACCTACATGTACGTGCTAAACATAGTAAATTAATTGTATTGTTAATTAATAAGTTGTTTCTACACCTCACCAATTGTTTTCTCATACAGTTCTTGATATACCAATAATAATAATAAAAAAAAGAAAATGTGTAATTAAAACGTTTCTGTTTTGTTCTGAAATATTTTAAATCTTTATGTTTACAATAATTCTTTGTTTGCATTTGATCGTCACTATAAAATTCACCGCGTTTTTTAACGTCCCTGGATAATGATACTACCCATGAAACGGGTTACATTTTCTATGGTTATTTTTCTCATTTTTATATTTAACTATTTGATTGAGATTTTAAACTTGAGCGGACTTCTTTCATTTTGAACTTTTTTTATTACAAAAACAAGGTTACGACTGTATTTACAAGTCCTATAATACGTAACACCTTAGTTCCGTGAGGAGCCCAGGGGTACAGACAACGCCGTCTGTCGTCACCTGTACGTACTAATGACCAATTAACTCATTATTTCGGCACCTATCATGTCGATACGACAATAACAATACACGCGATCCCGTCCCCGGACTATTGTCTACCGTCACGGATCACTGATCACCGCGCTACGGACACGGTAGGTAATTGCGAGAAGGTGTTGCGTCCAATAAACATCGGCTCCGACTAACATCACAGATCAATTACGTTTATCATTTTGGGGGAGTTCGTCTTACCCAAATCGTTTTACCTCCTCCTTATGTCATTTTACTTTCAGACAAGGTGTTTATACCTATCACTTATAACAATAGTACTCTCTCAATTTGATCTAATTACAGACAGAAGTTTCTTGTCTCGTAAAGAAGAATATATAAACGTCAAAATATCCCCAACCACTGCATGGCACTCCCACCAATCAGAATATTTTAAGAATAGATCGAAGATAGTACAATTATAATAATCGACATTATCGCATACAATTTTTCAACCTTTGTTTCAAGCATAGGACCTTATGATTATCGATATTTCCTTTACGAGTAGGGACTTGTATATTTCTGCCGACATGGATTTCCGGGTTCGTAAAAATACATGTCTCGGGGACTTTGGAAGAAACATTTCCAATACATGTATCGGGGACTTTGGAAGAAACATTCCAATACATGTCTCGGGGACTTTGGAAGAAACATTCAAATACGTGTATCGGGACTTTGGAAGAAAAATTCAAATACATGTCTCGGGGACTTTGGAAGAAACATTCAAATACGTGTATCGGGGACTTTGGAAGAAACATTCAAATACGTGTTTCGGGGACTTTGGAGGAAACATTCCAATACATGTCTCGGGGACTTTGGAAGAAACATTCCAATACATGTCTTGGGGACTTTGGAAGAAACATTCAAATACGTGTATCGGGGATGTATCGGGATTTCAAAGTTGAACGTAAGATACACATAGAAGTGATTGCACATTAAAAAAATCGTAATAAATACAGTGAGGCGAAAATCAATTACACTGCATCATACCACGTGATCATACAGTTGTTTTAATTACACTGCATCATACACCATTGTACCACGTGATCATACAGTTGTTTTAATTACACTGCATCATGCCACGTGATCCTACACTTGTTTTAATTACGATGCATCATACCACGTGATCATACAGTTGTTTTAATTCCACTGCATCATACACCATTGTACCACGTGATCATACAGTTGTTTTAATTACACTGCATCATACCACGTGATCCTACACTTGTTTTAATAACACTGCATCATACTAGGTGATTCTACACTTGTTTTAATAACACTGCATCATACCACGTGATCATACAGTTGTTTTAATTACACTGCATCACACCACGTGATCCTATAGTTGTTTTTATTACACTGCATCATACCACGTGATCCTACACTTGTTTTAATAACATTGCATCATACCACGTGATCATACAGTTGTTTTAATTACTCTGCATCATACCACGTGATCCTACAGTTGTTTTTATTACACTGCATCATACCACGTGATCATACACTTGTTTTAATAACATTGCATCATACCACGTGATCCTACACTTGTTTTAATTACACTGCATCATACCACGTGATCATAAAGTTGTTTTAATTACACTGCATCATACCACGTGATCCTACACTTGTTTTAATTACACTGCATCATACCACGTGATCATAAAGTTGTTTTAATTACACTGCATCATACCACGTGATCCTACACTTGTTTTAATTACACTGCATCATACCACGTGATCATAAAGTTGTTTTAATTACACTGCATCATACCACGTGATCCTACACTTGTTTTAATTACACTGCATCATACCACGTGATCATAAAGTTGTTTTAATTACACTGCATCATACCACGTGATCATACAGTTGTTTTAATTACACTGCATCTTACACCATTGTACCGCGTGATCCTTCAGTTGTTTTAATTACACTGCATCATACATTTGTTTTAATTACACTGCATCATACCATGTGATCCTACAGTCGTTTTAATTACGATGCATCATACCACGTGACCATACCGTTGTTTTGTCCTTCTAGGACTTATCGGTTTTGATTTAAACATTTTTTATTTGTCATTCAACAAAAAGGATTAGGCACAAGTTATCTCAACTTAGAAACGCCCTCTCCAATACATTTCATTATATTGATTACATGACAACAACAACAAATATATTTATAATATATATGAACAAAGAAGAAAGGAAGGGAAAAGGGAAGAAAAGAAATTTAGAAGAATAAGAAAGAGAGATGATAGGATAATACTACTGACCTTAAAATCTGTTACTATTTTTAATGTAGGTTTGGACTATATGGAAGATATTTTCATTGTCTTCATCTGACAAATTTGGAGAACCGTACATAATAACATTTAGAGAAATATTACAATAACGTGAGATATCATCAATCAAAATTTGTCTTTGTCTGATATACAGCATACAATCAAAAAAGTAATGGACTGCATTTTCACACTCATTTCCACATGCACAC
>NW_018407163.1:242782-254266 GCF_002113885.1 Mizuhopecten yessoensis | reverse complement strand
GCAGGTGCGTTAATGAAGCAGAGAGGCAGGTGCGTTAATGAAGCAGAGAAGCAGGTGCGTTAATGAAGCAGAGAGGCAGGTGTGTTAATGAATTAAAACATTCAGATAAGCACTGGTTAATTTCACACTAAATACAATTATAAGTGTGTATATTCTGAATCGTGCAACTACTCAAAGGAGATAACTGTTGCCATCAAGATTACAGCAGACCCCGGGGACTAAAGAACCCACCAGCGAAGTCTGCCACATTGTATGTCGAAAGATGGCCGTAACGCATACACATAAACGTATCGGGGTTTAGGAGTTACTATCAGGACTTGGTAGAATACATGTATCGGGGTATAGGAGTTACTATCAGGACCTGGTACAATACATGTATCGGGGTTTAGGAGTTACTATCAGGACTTGGTAGAATACATGTATCGGGGTTTTGGAGTAGCTATCAGGACTTGGTAGAATACATGTATCAGGGTTTTGGAGTAGCTATCAGGACTTGGTAGAATACATGTATCAGGGTTTTGGAGTAGCTATCAGGATTTGGTAGAATACATGTATCAGGGTTTTTGAGTAGCTATCAGGACGTAGAAAACACGCACACACGATTTAACAGGGACAAACTACTTGAGCTCACCAGGGGAGAAATCACAGACAATTAATTTTATAATATAATTATTTGTTTGTCTTATTTTGGTATACCATCGATCAGTGTTATCCAATTCTACAAACCGTAACACCAATATTGCAGTTTGTGCCTAGTGTTATCAAAAAAACGTCTACTTATACAAAGTCTACATCGGTGTAACAAAGATTCCAGTAAGGCGTTAATCCCGGCCCCCGGCGATTGCTGTGTCCGGACGGTCGTTACAGCCCGATCTCCCTTGTGGAGACGTGATTGGTTATAGATATCTGAAATCGACACGGCACTCGAACACGGACAGATACTTAGTACTATTTTCTTAGCAGCCTTGTTGTGTAACTTAAAAACTTCACAGTGGTTCGGCACAACAAACTAAAAACAAACAAGAGAGAGGTAAAAAAAAATACAAATACAAATACAAATATTTAGGTAGCAGATAAGTCTATCATCAACCATTAACTTGCACGGAAAAGAAGAAAAAATTACAAGGAAACTGAATCACTAAGTACCACCAAAAGTATTGTTTTTAGTTTATGTCGAGAGAACATTGTGGAAAATTATTATCTGGCTAAACCCTGTATCTTGTGCCCAAAAAGGTTATTTTAGTATTATGACCCTATAACGTACTCATTAAAATGTTTTAGTACTTGTACGTTAGTCATGGGTTTGAATAAATATCTTACAGCAAACCAAAGACAAATATCAGGAAACAGATTTCAGAGATCTGTAGACGGCTTATTTTATTCCGACGAACTTTTAGCCTTTTATCTAATGGTTAGATATCTTTATTCAAGACTTGCTCGATGTTTTTAAATTCGATATTTAACTTATGTTATCATGAAAGTAAGTGAAGATTATTAGTGTGAATGGAATTGACAACCCGTCAGTTCACCTCTACAAAGAGTCAAACGTCTTCACTTCAGACCTTATGGGTCCTTAGAAGGAACAATTTGTTGTTGATGATGAACTAAGTACAGAGAGTGACAATACGGCAAACCAATCAGCGGGACTTCTAAGTTCGATCATTAATGCAGCTAATGGCGTCATCTATGGCAGCCCGCCGAGGACACAGAGAAACCAAACTCTAGCTACGTCGACACCCATCTCTACAAATGACAATGTCAACAACAAAATCGATATGATACTAAAGAAACTTGACAAGCTAGATATTATCGAACAACATGTAACTGGTCTTGCCAACAGGGTCACACATCTTGAGGGGAAAATGTTGGACGTTGAGCAAAAGTCATCCGTGCTAGAAAACACCGTCAAATTTGTATCTAATAAGTTAGATGACGTCGTATCGACAAATGCTGGTCCCGACCGTGAATCTGTACAGACACTTGACTCGATGAAACGAGTAATGGACGAAATACGGCAAGATAGAGACCAGCACCGCGAGGCAGTTATAGACCTCCAGTGCAGGTCGATGAAAAACAATCTTGTGTTTCTGGGGCTTGGAGGTGGACATCGCGACGAGAACATCGAGGTTCTCCTCAAGGAGTTCCTGTACCATGAAATGGGAATACAAAGGAACATCAAGTTTGGAAACGTCCATCGTTTTGGTAGGTTTACCAGAGGCCACAATCGACCCATAGTGGCAAGGTTTCTCTATTACCAAGACCTGCAGCTGGTAAAGAACAACTCCTTTAGGCTAAAAGGGACCCATTATGTCGTCAGGGAGCAATACCCCTCTGTGATAGTGGAGCGCAGGAAACAACTCTATCCGGTTATGAGGAGATGTAGGCAAGAGCACCAACATGTTCGTCTCGTGAGGGACAGGTTATACGTAAATGGCATACTGTACCAGGACAATGACGACGCCATACTTCTGCCACCGAATGCTACTGACCATCGCGGTGAGGGAGCTTCATTAAACTTGCCTCATACCAACCCACCAGTTGACGGCTCCGCCTCCAACGGCGGGTCTTTCAACACCCCACACCCGGACCGTGCTGGTGGCACCAATTTGCTTCACCAATCCCAACCGACGTCATCCTTTGCGAACTTACCCTCCGTTAGAACCCGTGTTCCTAATCAGCAAATGCATCCAAACCATGGACATCCTTCGAGAAGGCCACTTCCGATTTCAACGGACGATACCCAACCGCCACATGCCCGGAACCCACAGCCACCCTCGACCAACCGACATCAGCAACAACCAGGCAGTGACATCCACCAGCCAGTGCCTAGGTCGTACCGTCCGAATGTCCCAAATACTCTCTCTGATACTAGTCAACCCCTTAATCATTCCAATACCAACGTAATCAGATAGGGATGCGAGGAGAATGACCACCTCCAAATTGTATCATGGAACATTGGCAAGGGCATGTGTAGTAAACTTGACGAACCTGTATTTTGTAATATAATCAAAAATAAGGATATAATTTGTTTAACAGAATGTTGGATTACGGAAGAAGATGTTTTTGATATAGCAGGCTATTATAAATTTTCATTTCCAAGGATAACCAAAGATGGAGGTATGGTTATCTTCTACAAACAATCGTTAAGCAACAATTTATCTCTCGAATAGCAAATCCATAATAGCATTGTAATGCTTAAATATTTTATATTCTGTTATTTTCCTCCAGAGAATAGTGTATTTTATCAAAATGAAAACAATATATAGACCTCTTCTTAATCTAGGAGGAGCTGCTCTTCCAATACAAAGAGAGGGGTGATGTATATGTTACTGGCGATTTAAACTCTCGCACAGGTTGTAAATACGATCTCATAGTAAATGATGGTCTTAATGATTCTCTGTTGAACATAGTTGAAATGTTGAATTATAATAATGATGAGGATATAATCACACGTTAGAACGCCGATACGTATGTCAACAATTTCGGTAGAAAAAAATATTGTCTGGCGATAAAAAGGGAAGTATTACTTTTTGTAGTCACAACGGAACCAGTACAATTGACTATGTTTTAGCAGAAACCGGTAAGTGTAGTAATATTCGTGACTTTTCTGTGGGTCATTTCACAACAATTTATGATCACGCTCCATTGTGTTTTAGCGTAAATCATAGAACAAATTACGAATACTGCGAAAAGAATACAAACACTAAGTCAAGAGTTGCAAGCGATTATGTCAAATGGAAGGATGAAAACAGGGAATTGATTAAAACGAAATTAGTAGAAAATGCAATCGCTTTAGGATGAGTTTGTGAAATAAACGCTAAAACGCAATGTGACGTTGACGACATGGTCGACAATTTGTGTAGTTTGGTAAATGCTGTTGTTATGCCTTATTGTGATGTAAAACATGTACAGACATGTGGGTTATCTAGTAACAAGAAAAACAATCTCGTCAAAAATGACAAGTCATGGTTCACTAATGAGTGTAGAAATAGACATCGAGGATACAAACCTGCTCTGACAACCTTTAACACTGATAAGTCACCAGCTAACCACAGAGTGCTAATAGATAGGACGCTCTTACAAAATATCAGAAAACAGGCTTAAGAGAGAATATAAGAGATACGAAGGCGATATGTGAGAATTAGTCGGACGAAACAACCGTAGACAATTCTATAAATATTTTGGTAAAAGAAAACCCCCTGTTTCTCCTGCTTCATCAAATATTGGCTTGGATGATTTCTTATCTCACTTTAAAAATCTTAATATCTGACAATCTGAAAGTAGCGAAGATATTATAGAAGAAAACTGTGAGGCAGATTATGAAGAGTTAGATAAAATTATAATAGAAGATGAAATTGTAGTTGCAATCTGAAGATTAAAGAGAAACAAAAGCTGTGGTGAAGACAAAACCCTAAATGAGCTATTTTTAGATTGTAAAAATGAACTTTTACCATGTATAACTAAAATATCAAATATTGTCTTCAAATCCGGGTTTTTTCCTGAAGCCTGGTCAAATGCATAAAAAGGGAGATATTGATGACCCTAACAAATACAGAGGCATCTCATTATTAAGCTGTTTGGGCAAACTACATGTATTTACTGGAGTGTTAAATCAGAGGCTACTTAAATGGGATAGTGAACATAATATAATTACCGATGCTCAATTTGGATTTAAACCTGGTTTTTCGACGGTAGATGCCATTTTCGCAATACAAACCTTAATTTATATAACACTAAAAGCGAAAAAGAGACTATACTGTTGCTTTATAGATTACACAAAAGCATTCGATCTGATTGAAAGCAGTTTTTTGTGGTCTAAACTCATAAAACATGGAATCAAAGGGAAAATATTGAAAATTATTCAGTCGCTATATAAAAATGTAAAATCATGTATAAAGTTTAATGGTTTGTTATCAGAGTACTACCCAAACAAAATCGGTTTGTTCCAGGGAGAAATTCTGTCACCGATTCTATACAGCCTCTATGTAAATGATTGCGAAATGAAATTTATCGCTGAAAATTGTCCATCTATTGAAATAGGTCTCTTAAACTTGTTTTTACTTTTGTATGCCGATGACACTGCATTGATTGCGGAGACACCAGAAGCATTGGAGAAACTTTTAGATTCATTATATGTATATAACCTAGAATGGAAGTTAAAACTCAATATCTCCAAAACCAAGATTGTTATCTTTCGAAATGGGGGGAACATAAGAGATTCTGAAAAATGGATCTACAACAAACAAGAAGTCGATATAGTTAATGAATTTAATTATTTGGGAATGTTGATGAATTTTAACGGAAAGTTCAATGTTACCCAGAAACATATTGCTAACCAGGGAAGAAAAGCTTTATTTGCAATTAATAGTTAATTGAAGAAAAATAATTTTGATATTAGTACAAAATGTTCAGTGTTTGATAAATATATCAATAGCATACTCGAGTATGGAAGCGAGATATGGGGCTTGCATAAAGCACCAGCGATAGAAAAGCTCCATTCTGGGTTTTGTAAACGATTGTTTGGTGTCAAAAAAGTACAGGTACTGATTTTGTATATTACGAGCTTGGTAGACAGTCACATTACATAAATAGAAAGTTAAAAGTTATAAAATACTGGTTAAAATTAAAAGAATCCAAAAATTGTATATTGACCACATGTTTAGAAGAACGATTAATAATGAATGATGATTGGATAAACAATATTAAACAAGAACTAGATAAACATGGTTTATCTTACTTTTGGACTAGTGATACTATAACTGGTAATATGTACAAAGTAGTAGAACAACGATTTAAAGATTGTTACACCAAGGAAATGATAGCAAGAATTATAAATGCCGACAGAGGTGACCTTTACAAACATCTAATTGATCATTTTTGCATGCAATATTATTTACTGAAACCTATTGATAATATATATAAAAAATCTATAGCCAGTATTAGATTGTCATCACACCAGTTAAAAATCGAAAATGGCCGCTATCACAACATTGAAAGGAGACGCAGAATATGTGAATGTTGCTAAAGTTATGAAATTGAAGATGAGTTCCATTTTATACTGCAATGTCCATTTTATATAGAAATTAGACAAAGGTATATTAAAAGGTATTATTATAAATCACCTAGCGTTTTCAAACTTGTGCAACTGTTAAGTATAAATAATGTTAAGGAACTAAATAATCTTGGAAAATACATTTATTTTGCCTTTAAGAAAAGAAAAACACACTTTGGCTAAAAGTGAATATTATCGTTATATACCTCACACATGTATTTCAGGTAAATTTCGAATTCAAAGAAAAGCATGTCATCGCTGAAAACGAATTATTACTTTTACTTCTGTCTGTCTGTATAATAGTAGTATGATTGCTGATGTTGTACAACATATATTTATTATTAACTTAATCAATAAGTGGTACATAAGTGGTAGATTGACTCAGCACTAATGTAATCCCATTCAAGGTAACATTAGCGCATCTCTCTCAGTATGTGTTTGTTAAGTTAAATTTAATTTAAGTTAATTTTTCTTGTACTATTATGTTTATGATGTATTTTATACATACATGTTTATGTTACTCTCTGTGTTCGGTATGCTTGTCATGCGAGACCTCTCTCCAAATACGTATGCAATAGGTATGTTTTGAAACCATACATACCTTAGCACGCTGCCGTTAAGTAAAGTACTTTGACTTAAAGCGAATGTTATCATTAAACAATGTATTTCATGTATCATTTCGAATGCAAAGAAAAGCTTGCCTTCACTGAAAAGTAATTATTACGTATACTTCTGTGTGTGTGTGTGTGTGTGTGTGTGTGTGTGTGTGTGTGTGTGTCTGTCTGTCTGTCTGTCTGTATAATACAAGTATTATTGCTAATGATGTACAATATATATTCATTAAACTTAGTAATAATTGGTAGATTGACTCGGCATTTATGTAATCGCAATCAAGATAACATTGCCGTCTCTGTCAGTATGTTGTGTATCTTATACAGACATGTATCTGTAACTTTCTGTGTTCTGTATGCATGTCATGAGAGATCACTCTCCAAATATGTATGTAATATTATGTATTATATTTATGTATACCTATGGGTCGTAAGGCCCCCGGAATAAACTTGAATTGAATTGAAAGGTTAAACATCTCTGACCTCGGTGGCCTTGGAAACAAGTCCAGATAACCTAATTGAACAAGGTTGACAGCTCTTCTCCCTAGATTTCATTACCCAAAGCCTTATGGATATTAGGAAAAGGCAAGATCCGTTTCCATGATTATGATTAAGTAATTTTACAAAAAAAAGTTGACACCAGAGGGGTGTTCTCTGAGTGCCATCATATTTATCAACAATAGGCAGGTGTT
Organism: Mizuhopecten yessoensis; assembly: GCF_002113885.1. Taxonomy (NCBI): domain Eukaryota; kingdom Metazoa; phylum Mollusca; class Bivalvia; order Pectinida; family Pectinidae; genus Mizuhopecten; species Mizuhopecten yessoensis. Next base: position 246,911 of record NW_018407163.1, on the reverse strand, counting down.
GTTTGATGAAACAATGGCAAGTCATTTATTCCCACCTAAATATTCACCTGAGATTTACCTGTGTTTCATTAGTTTAGTTTAGTTTATTGGCCTTTAGCCTTTCGGCTTATCAGCATAAACATTACAATACATTTTACAAAATTGAGTGAGTGATACACAGCAATACAGACATATTATGGAGGATGGACAATATGTGTAATTATTCATTTGATCTCAATTGTGAAGCAGAAATTAAAAATTTGGAAAGATTATTCAATTTCCTCTTACTTCTAACAGAAAGTAAATTAATTAATTTAAACATAGACGGTCTAATTCTGTAATATCTGTCAATATATTGTGTTCTTACTTCGTTGTAAAATGGACAAACAAGAATAAAATGCAATTCGTCCTCTATATCGCCTGAATTACACTTTAAACAAAGTCTTTCATTACGAGGTATTCTCTCATATCTGCCCCTTTCTATACGAAGGTCGTGAGAAGATAATCTAAATTTCGCAATGGTTAAAATACAAGATTCAGGAAAAGATTTACAAAGATAATACTGAAGACAATTAACCTCGGGCAGACATCTATATAAAAAACATTTCGTAGAGTTTTCAAAAAAAGTGTTCATATTTTGTATAAAAACATCACGTAGACGTAGTTTAACGTCCAATATAAATTGATTCTTACATACAACTTTCTGATCATACCAAACATATCCAAAACCTAGAGACATTAACATTGATTTCACATTACTAAGCCAGTTGGCCTTTGTATTTACTTCAGACAACATATCATTATACAAGGCTTTCAAAATACAGTTATCTGTTTCAAGTAATTTCAACCAATACTTAATTATTCTCATTTTCCGTATTATACAAAGTGGTAATCTACCAAGTTCAGAGTACAACATATTGTTTGGAGTACACCTTCTAACATTAAGTAAGCGCTTACAAAAATCTATGTGCACTTTCTCTACGTCAGGGGCAGCATGGAATCCCCATACTTCACAGCCGTAGTTTAATACACTTGAAACATAAATATCAAATACGTATATTTTAGTTTCAATGTTAAAAAAATTGTTATTACAAATATTCGTTATGCGGTATACACATTTTCGACCTTGCTGACTAATAATATTCTGAGTTTGGGTAAACTTTCCATTATAAAACAATGTTACACCCAGATAATTGAAAGACTCAACAATTTCAATGGTTTTTCCATTGTAATACCATCTGTTATTATTTGAAAGGTTACCGCCATTACGAAAGACAACGATTTTCGTTTTGGCCACATTGACCTTTATATTCCATGTGGTACTATAGTCATACAAGGTATCAAGCATAGTCTGAAGTCCTTCTATGGACTCAGAAAAAAGGACAGTATCGTCCGCATACATAATCAAAAACAGCGATATATCTCTTAATTCAACACATTCAGTGGTTTTCATGATCAACTCATTTTCCAAATCATTGATATATAGAGAAAAAAGAAAGGGAGATAACCCTTCCCCTTGCATAAGCCCGTTTGTGACATTGAAAAAGGTAGATAACTCCGACTCATATTTTACACAAGATCTAACCATTTCATAGATGGATTTAACGATAGTGTACATTTTTCCAGTGACCATATTCCTTGCTAACTTATGAAACAATTTCTTTCGATTAATAGTGTCAAACGCTTTTTCATAGTCAATGAAACAACAATAGAGTTTTTTCTTTTGTAACAAAAATCTATTAATTACGCCATGAAGTGTAAAAAGAGCGTCAGTTGTCCCAAAATTAGGGCGAAAACCAAACTGAGCGTCTGATATAATATTATTACTATCTGACCACTCTAACAATCTGTGATTAAGAATAGAAGTAAACAGTTTCGACAGACAACTTACTAAAGTTATGCCTCTATAGTTATTGGTATCATTGACATTACCTTTTTTATGTAGTGGAATGATAACACCACGTGACCAACACTCTGGAAATATACCTCCAGTGAAAATCAAATTAAATAATCGTTTTAACAATGGCACAAAAATATCCTTAAAATTCACAAAATATTCATTAAGTAGATTGTCTAAGCCTGGCGACTTATTCGGCTTGGACTTTTTTATGACATTTAAAATTTCAGTCTCTGTGATTTCATTGTCTAATTCGTGAAATATACATTCATCAGAACTATATTCCATATCATCAGAATTATTCTCATCAGCATCAAAAATCTTTTTAAATTGATCATAAAAATCTTTTATAGACAAGTTTGTAACAGCATTTGCATTGCGTTTTTTAAATAAACGATAAAACTGTTTCGGGTTTGCTCTACGCAAGTAATTCATTCTATTACCTTCATGCGTCTTAAATCTTCTTTTCATCTTGCGCTCGTAAATTTTATACATACGCTTATTATTCACCAAAACACTCCTTTTTTCAGGAATACGCGCAAAATTAAAGTCAGCAAGCGCTTTCATATATCTTTTGTATAAAAACTTACAACGATCGTCAAACCAAGGTTTGTCATTAGAGACACATCTACCAGTTCTGTTGGTGCTGGATTTGTACGAAAAAGTCTTGCCACAAAATGGCGTGAATACATCACACAACAAGGAAGACAAGTTTACTACACACTGGTTTACATGTACAGAATTGTTCTCCAGTGACGTAACCATTTCATTTAACTCATTTTGTTTGGTAACTAATACTTCACGCATTCTTTCTATATCAGCGTCGTTCCATCTATACACAGTATGCGTTTCGTTTTTATAAGCAAAATCGCTATCAATTACATTCAAGTTATCACATTGGACACAAAATTCAACTGGTGCATGATCGGACCATACATTAAAATCACAAACTTTCAACCTGTTTACAGTTTTAAAGCATGATTTGTCAATGAGTACATAATCAATGACACTTGAGCCTAAATGATTAAAAAATGTTAAACGACCAGATACATCATCAGGCTTTCTGCCATTACACACACGAATTCCACTGGATTTACATAATTGGATAAGCCTTCGCCCAAAAGTGTTAACAACCGTATCCTCTGACCGTCGGGTAGGCATAATGACGTCAGCATCATACTCGAACAGGTCAGACAGTCTGTCAGTCAGCGAATCATGTATACCATCATGGGCAACAAAGTCAGATCTGGTTCCTATACGACTGTTCAAGTCGCCGGTCACTATAACATTTCCTACAGCAGAATATTCAGCGATATCATTTTCAAGACATGTAAATAAATCGATATCATACAAGTTGTAATAAACATTATTTTCTGGGGGTATGTATGACAAACATATATATAAATCTGACTGGGACAATCCAGACATTTTAGTCCAAACCAAAGTATCTCCAACACATTTGAGGAAAGTCAAAAACTGGGACACATCTTTCCGAAAAAGAACAACTAAACCACCACCAGAGCCGCTGGAGCGCGGGAAAGCTCTAACATCAAAGTTCGACAGCAGAGAGAGGTCAAGTTCCGTCTCAACTTTATTCCAGCACTCGGACAGTAGTATCAAGTCATAACTGCTAATCTGGTCAACGAATTCACGCTGACAAATTTTTGTATGCAAGTTCCTATTTACATTCCAGCTGAGTACGCATAATGAACGTCCAGTCTCCGCGCGCTCCTAACGGGAACCCTGTAGGGGCGGCCTGTAGAGGGTTCCGTCGACGTATAGCTTGTCGTACGACAGCCTACACTGGCATCCCTGGTTTCGCTTCTGCTTCATGACACGTAGTAGTTCTTTACGTTTAGCGTATATCTCGGGCGGAAACTGTTCATTAATAAAATGACCAGTGCCTTTCAGTTCTCTGGAACGCTTCCGTATATCCTGGCGTTGCTTGTAGTCGTGGAATCTGGCGATGATTGGTCGAGGTGAACCTCTACCCGCGATGCGATGAACTCGCTCAAACTTGACCTTTCCTACATCGTCTGACGACATCTTCAGCTTTTCTACTAAAAAATCTTTTAGTACTCGTTCCGTTATTTCCTGAGTCTCATTCGGTATCTCGCGGATATTGGTAAATATGAGATTGTCTCTCATTGAGCGGGCTTTCGCGTCTACAAGATCATTTTTAATTGATCGACTGTCCGCCTCGAGAGAAGTAATACGGTCCTCCAAAGTACCGACCTGGAAATCCACGCTGTC
>NW_018407163.1:233647-238974 GCF_002113885.1 Mizuhopecten yessoensis | reverse complement strand
ACACAAAATTCAACTGGTGCATGATCGGACCATACATTAAAATCACAAACTTTCAACCTGTTTACAGTTTTAAAGCATGATTTGTCAATGAGTACATAATCAATGACACTTGAGCCTAAATGATTAAAAAATGTTAAACGACCAGATACATCATCAGGCTTTCTGCCATTACACACACGAATTCCACTGGATTTACATAATTGGATAAGCCTTCGCCCAAAAGTGTTAACAACCGTATCCTCTGACCGTCGGGTAGGCATAATGACGTCAGCATCATACTCGAACAGGTCAGACAGTCTGTCAGTCAGCGAATCATGTATACCATCATGGGCAACAAAGTCAGATCTGGTTCCTATACGACTGTTCAAGTCGCCGGTCACTATAACATTTCCTACAGCAGAATATTCAGCGATATCATTTTCAAGACATGTAAATAAATCGATATCATACAAGTTGTAATAAACATTATTTTCTGGGGGTATGTATGACAAACATATATATAAATCTGACTGGGACAATCCAGACATTTTAGTCCAAACCAAAGTATCTCCAACACATTTGAGGAAAGTCAAAAACTGGGACACATCTTTCCGAAAAAGAACAACTAAACCACCACCAGAGCCGCTGGAGCGCGGGAAAGCTCTAACATCAAAGTTCGACAGCAGAGAGAGGTCAAGTTCCGTCTCAACTTTATTCCAGCACTCGGACAGTAGTATCAAGTCATAACTGCTAATCTGGTCAACGAATTCACGCTGACAAATTTTTGTATGCAAGTTCCTATTTACATTCCAGCTGAGTACGCATAATGAACGTCCAGTCTCCGCGCGCTCCTAACGGGAACCCTGTAGGGGCGGCCTGTAGAGGGTTCCGTCGACGTATAGCTTGTCGTACGACAGCCTACACTGGCATCCCTGGTTTCGCTTCTGCTTCATGACACGTAGTAGTTCTTCACGTTTAGCGTATATCTCGGGCGGAAACTGTTCATTAATAAAATGACCAGTGCCTTTCAGTTCTCTGGAACGTGTCCGTATATCCTGGCGTTGCTTATAGTCGTGGAATCTGGCGATGATTGGTCGAGGTGAACCTCTACCCGCGATGCGATGAACTCGCTCAAACTTGACCTTTCCTACATCGTCTGACGACATCTTCAGCTTTTCTACTAAAAAATCTTTTAGTACTCGTTCCGTTATTTCCTGAGTCTCATTCGGTATCTCGCGGATATTGGTAAATATGAGATTGTCTCTCATTGAGCGGGCTTTCGCGTCTACAAGATCATTTTTAATTGATCGACTGTCCGCCTCGAGAGAAGTAATACGGTCCTCCAAAGTACCGACCTGGAAATCCACGCTGTCTATCCTGTCCGATAGGAGGTCCATCGATTTTAATGCCATAAAATCATTGTCAAATTTGGAAAGTTTAATGTCTAAAGTACTCACTTTCTTATCCACGGATTCCAGTTTATTCATGCGTTTTGATATGGTATCCACTTTTCCAGTCAGGCTGGATACGTCTATGCTGAGGTGTGTCACACTGTCCATTAACGCCTCTGCCCACTTAGGAGGGTTCAGAGGAGTCATACTACACACTTTCCTAGATAAAGTTTGCTTCGATATTTGGTCAAATCATAAAATGTAACATCGTCAGAACACTGAAAAGTGTCTCCTTACACTCTGGAAAAAAATGGAATAAAGGAAACGTTTGAAATAACAGTGAAATATTCCTTCATCTGTGATAAATATATAGTCCCTAACCTTTCCTTTATTATAGTATTTTGCTTTCAAAGTAAGGATTAAAAGTATCGAACTCTGAATAATAAAAGAAAAATTCTTTCAAATAAAAGACAGGGAAAAGCTATTGGTTTTTGAGCTATTGAGATTCTGATCTAATTCAAGATGGAGAAGTCTGAAGAGGCATCTGCACATATTGAACCATATGAGAGTTGAACAGATTTATAATTCTTTTTTATTTCAGTAATTGTTTAGATTTTTCGATTTTGACTAGCTCGGATGATACTTTTTACATGTTTTCTTTTGCATAACGACTGGACTGCCATACATGTTTTACTATAATCTGAATACTGTGACGTTTTTACTTTCATTTTTTATCTAGATCTGACGTGATGTAATATCATCAATATATTGCAAAGGGTGGGACAGATGCAGCTCCCCTATAGGGTACCATTCTCATAGCCACAAGTTTTATGAACATTCCTTAAACAGGGAAATTCCTTAAATTAAAATGATCTTTTATATAGTAAAGCATTACGAAATGTAAGGAAAATGTCTTAAACTTGATTTCCCTTTAACTCAAATAATGCTTTAATATGACAAAGACAATTGTTTCCTTCTCATAAACAATACAGTGTAGAGAATACATATATACAAATGGGTGGCAATAATACATGGTGGAACAGGATGGACATTAGTATTGTAAATTAATGATGTCATTAATATTGGTAATAAATCTAGCCAAAGATGTCAATTCATGTTGTGTTACATAATTGAATAATGTAAGATATTTAAATGTGTTTGGTCTTTCATAATCATATCTGGACATATGTTTTCGCCTACTATTGTGAATTGGTTGATGTGTACATGTAAACAGATAATGAAATTCGTCGCCAGTTTCCCTTAAATAACATAAACTACATAATCTATTTTCACGTGGTATATTGAACCACCTACCACTTTTAATTGGTAACTTAGTTCTAAACTTACAATACGCTTTGGCTAGTGGAAAGAAACATAAGGCATTTCCTTACGATAAGGAAACGTTTATGAAACTGATGCCTGAATACTTGTTAAGGGCATTGCCAATTCTCACCTGAAAAGCGTGGGGATTTTGTAAAATGATTATAATCCATTCATACATATTTCCGTTTATAGGTCCAAAAGTTTTCAAACTCCTAAAAAAGTTGTTGTTTTTATCTGAAAATTTCTTTTCGATTTCATTTTTCTGATTATTCAAATAAACAATAAAACATTTTTTTTAAACTTATTGAACCCTTAAAAAAGTGTAATTTTATCACTTATACACCCGTAAGGTACTAATAAATACTTACAGATTTGGTTTCCTCAGTAAATGACTAAGATATATTCAAGTTCAAGTTCAAGATATATACGTTAAATTTGAATTGTGCTTTACAATTAAGTTATTTATCTGTTATTGAAAGATCAGTTCAATTAATATTTTCTCAAAAACTATATGGATCAGCTTGTTTAATATTATCAAAAATATGAAACTTAAGAAAAATAAATATATATGTATAATTATATTAACATACTTATGTGCTTGAGTTCCAACAGGTAGATTATTTGTTGAAACTCAGCCACATTTTAAGACACGATATTACATTGACAGTCCCCTAACTGACTTTACTGAACATGCCGTTAACAGTACTGATATCAAAATCCTTTCTTGGAATATAAATGGTGGCCTTGATAACAAACTGCGGGTAACCGAATTCCAGCATTTCATATTTGCTTTTGATATATATATATATATGTCGGAGTGCTGGATACCGAATGACTTTAAGCTGGAGCTGGATGAATACGAATCAGTTGTACTACCTCGACAATTAACGCGAAGTACGCAAGGTGGTGGAATTGTCATTCTTGTACGCAATACCATAGCTAAGTTTGTTGATGTAGGTGGGGCTTTGTTTGATACCATTATCCCGGTAACAGTTGACCAATGTTTAACCACCCATACCAACGACCTAGTGTTATATTTACATATATTCCACCCAGCTCGTCCATTTATTACCAGTTATATGAATGTGATATTTTCCAAGTTCTAGAAAATGTGTTAATTGAATATTCTGTACATAAAAATGTGATGGTGATTGGCGATTTCAATAGTCGTACTCGTACTTTTAATGATTTCATTTGTTTGGATAATATACATGACATATTGAATCTGTGTTAATTTATACTAGCGTTAGTGATGAGGAACGCCTGTTACCAGTTAGAAAAAACCCTGACCCATGCAGGAGCTAACGTATTTGGCACTAGGTTACTAATCTTTGTAAGTCCTCTGGCCTTAGAATCATGAACGGGAAATATTCTAATGATCTATCTAGTGAGTTTACTTTTTGTGGATCAAATGGAATGAGTGTGATTGATTACCTTTTAAAACCTTTCTTTCTTTTTCACATTGTTAAAAAAAAATAAAGTTTGTAATTTTACTGAATTCTCTGACCACGCACCTTTACATGTGGAAATATGTTCCATTGTTCTTTCTAAGGGATCAGAATTAGACGAGCAAGACTTGGAGAGTAGACCTTCATTTAAATGGAGAGATGTATAAGAGTTCATTCAGATAGGTTAAACAACTCGGTTGTTATTACTGAAGAATTAAATCAAGACTCTATTGATACCTGTGTTGGTACTTTTACAAAGACATTGCAGGGTATTATGGAACCCTTCTTTCTAAAGAAACAACATGATATTCGTATGACCAAAGCCACGCCCCTGTTAATATAAATGTTACTGTTGTCAGTAGAGATTATAAACCCTGGTTTAATGATCATGTAAAAAAATTGCGTAGCTCTTATTAGTAAGAAAAAGGAATATAAAAAAATGGAAGCTAAGTCTAAATGGCAATACTTAAGTACTGAAGGTGACATGCTGGAACATATGAGAAAACACAATCCTAGGTACTTTTACAGAAAGTGTTCCAAGATAAAAGGTAATTGCCATTATTGACAGGCGAGCAACTATATGTACAAAACGATGATGACTCGATTCAACAGGGCAACAGTGTCATTGATAAAGATATTATGTATGATGAACTAGATGCACCGATTCTTTTTAATGAAGTAAGATCTGCTATTCGAAATTTGAAATGTGGCAAAGCGCATGGACTGGATGGTTTTTTAAATGAATGCTTTATTAACTGTGAAGAATTACTCCTTCCCAATTTGTGTATGTATTTCTCAGCAAAATGTGTTATTACCATTGATGAAACAAAGAATTTTAGATCAAGGCATACAATCCCTAAGGGCCTCAGTGGAAAACTCTCCAAAATGTTTATTGTATAAAAATATCATTGATTTTGGAAAATCATTACAATTTTACCTCACAAAATATATACGAATGAAATATCGCATTTGTTTAACTCGAATCCGTCCATCTACACATTCTTTGGCTGGAGAAGTTGGAAGGCATAATAATATACCTAGAGAACGTAGATATTGTAAACAGTGTACCTCCCCCTCTGAAGTAGAGGACGAATTTCATTTTTTATTGGTCTGTTCTGAATCTCAGATCACGTTTTATCAAAAGCTATTATACGGAAAAAAACATCTGTGTTTAAAGCCGTTCAGC
>NW_018407163.1:229366-229934 GCF_002113885.1 Mizuhopecten yessoensis | reverse complement strand
TTGTCTTCATTCTCTGTACATTGTCCATGATTTGTGTATAATATGCATTGTATACTGATGGGCCAATGGCCTAAAGTGCGAATAAAACTTGAATTACAATTTAAATAAATCACCTGTACAAGAAAAAGACTATAACCCCTATCAAAACAAGTTGCACTAGTCTTGGTCAAGTCAGAGTCGCCATGTAACGGACGAAGGGCAGTAACTCTGATAAAATAGATAACCAAATCACCCCAAACGTGAATCATGGCTATTTTATTAGTGCAGTTGTACCAAAATAAGAAATGTTAACATAACGACATAACATATCACAGGATGACACAAGATTATCTAAACTAGGATTCCCAAGGCACTGTAAGCCGAAATACTTAACACATACAATACTGTACAGTGAAATCACTCACTCCACATAAAGCTGAGTACAAGCTATATAACAGGACACTGGAACAGATATAATCGGAAAACACAAAAAAACAGAATGTTACATAAAAAAAAAACCATGCATACAATGTACAGTGGCTGATCCAGAGGTTTTTTTGGGGCTTAAGGACCCCCCCCCCCCCCCCCC
>NW_018407163.1:224453-224769 GCF_002113885.1 Mizuhopecten yessoensis | reverse complement strand
CCCCCCCCCACACACACACACACAGATAGGCCTCTGGATCCGCCACTGAATGTATGTAATACTTTCACTAAAAATCACAATTGTCATACCTGAGAGGATGAAATAAGTACTTAGTTCAGATTTATAATTTATAAAAATTAAACAAAATGTGAAACATCGACAAAACTAACTCATTGTAGTAACACAAAGTTTGTAAAAATGATTCCTGGTTACTAGGATATAACCCATGGTTGCATGATTGCTAAGAAACAACCAGAGTACTATGATATAAATAACCAGAGTACTATGATATAAATAACCAGAGTACTATGATATA
>NW_018407163.1:224282-224352 GCF_002113885.1 Mizuhopecten yessoensis | reverse complement strand
ATGATATAAATAACCAGAGTACTATGATATAGTACTATGATATAAATAACCAGAGTACTATGAAATAGTA
>NW_018407163.1:219723-221665 GCF_002113885.1 Mizuhopecten yessoensis | reverse complement strand
ATATAAATAACCAGAGTACTATGATATAGTACTATGATATAAAAATGAAAATGGGAAACATCTGAAATGATTTAATTGGTAAAGTGTGTACAAAGTTTCATAAAATAAGTGCATTGCGGTTCCTTTAGACGAAGTAGTGTGTTTGATATTGTCCCTACAGACGTCAGAACATCTCTTTATTAGTTTTTTGCAAAGATGCAAATATTCCTAGAACTATTGGGTTGTATACATTTGAGAACGGTGCGGAAGATTTGTCATTGATTAAATCAGGTTTAAATTGTCAATAAATAAAGTTTATTATGATTTTTATTGAATGCAAACAATTTTTTTAGTCAAAATGAAAAAATGCCAAAAGTGAAAATAAAATGCATGAGCTATCTCCATTACTGCTGCATTTCATCATTATATCAAAATTTTATGATATTTATTTCTCAATAACATATTTCTTATTTAAGATAGCAATATTACTTTAAACAGAAGTAAGCTATATATACTGAAAATTCTTCCATGAAATACTGCAAAAACATTTTCAGAAGTACCCTGTTGAGACACCGCAATACTATCTTGCAACAGAAACATGTCATTAAGATTTTACAAAAGTTGTCTGGGATAAGTATACAGGGTAAATACTCGTTCTGCAAACGGAATATATTTACAGCTGTTTACTCCAGGGTAAAACTAGGTGTAAGGGGAAACTGCTTTTTTTCTGAAAAGTGGAATGTTTTTCTAAGACATTGGAATTCTCCTTTCCTTCCATTTTCAACATGGAAATGTAAGCTAATGACTGTATCTACTGATGACACATCATAATATATATCAGCCTAACAAGTAATAAAGATGGATTTATGCTGATTTGCTGTATTTTAAAACACTCGGCACAAACTTCTTGATATAATGCCTTAGAAATGCATATAAACAATTCTTCAACAAATTAACAGTAAGACATTATGAAACCCTCTCATTGCACTGTAATAGAGAATTTTCTATTGTGATATTGATGTCTCTGACAGTGATAAGCTTCCAAATCTCATTGTGACTGTAAGCTAACAAGCTCAACATGGTATCCTTATGTTGTCTACTTTTAATTCAGGGGTTCACAGATTTTACCTTGCCTCGATGTGTACAGCCACTGTATCTTTCTATTTTGTAAAATGTTCAACTTTACAACACTGAAGGGAACAATATCATTGCGCCTCCTCATTAAAATGTTTTTTTTGGGGGGTAACAAACATCAGTTCTACTAACTGATCACATAATGACATGATCTATCTCTGTTCTTTTATCTCCTAGAGATCATACTGTATCAGTAGATGTTGTGTATAAAGTGAAAACTTTCTAACAGAATGTCCAACAGAAAAATAAAATACTCTCAAATATGTACTCAAGTATTCAAATAATACTACATCAATGTAAACTGTATTTAAATACAATTAACAGATATGTATAATGTGGATTCCAATTAACAGATATGTGTAATGTGGATTCCAATTAACAGATATGTATAATGTGGATTCCAATTAACAGATATGTATAATGTGGATTCCAATTAACAGATATGTATGTATAATGTGGATTCCAATTAACAGATATATAATAATAATAATAATAATAATAATATACAGCATTTATATAGCGCCCTTTATAATTTGTAAAATTACTCGAAGGCGCTTTACAACATATGGATAATAGTAATGGTTATAATTGTGAAAAAAAACAACAAAGGCTTGCAATCACTTTCATATATTTAACAAGCAATGTGCACATAATTGAACAAGTAAAAGGGTGGTATTTACATGATGTCTTTGCAAAGATTCTAAAATGCAGACGTGAAAAGGTGAGTTTTTATGTCCCTCTTGAACTTGGCCAGGGTATTCGACTTCCTAATAGCAGATGGTAAGCTATTCCACAACGTAGCCGAAACCCTCCCAAAGCATCTGTTTCC
>NW_018407163.1:214699-219296 GCF_002113885.1 Mizuhopecten yessoensis | reverse complement strand
ATGTGGATTCCAATTAACAGATATGTGTAATGTGGATTCCAATTAACAGATATGTGTAATGTGGATTCCAATTAACAGATATGTGTAACGTGGAATCTTATTGAAAATCTGGTTTATATAGGACTCATTTCCGACATGCTGTGATGTATACACTTTGTTCCTCTGTTGATATGATGATGAATACCAAAATTATGTTACAGTTGAACATGATATCACAACAAATGATCATTATAAATTATGTAAATAAGGAAAAGAAATCAATAGTCAGGGTGTTAGGTACAAAGTTATATAAAATTACAATAAAAATGGCCATAATTTAAAACAAAATCTCAATACAGAAATAAGATGAAATCTACACTCAATTCCACTTTGATTTCTTGTCCACAATGACACGACAATCCTATACTAATACGGAATTCTGTTCTTAAAAAATAGACAAATATCACAGTTAGTTAGGTGTCAGTAAAGCTCAATATCAGATTGTATGTACATATATATTGCACATAGATAGAAAAACATCAAAGATAAGAAACAACATTGTAACAGTTACTCTAGCAGCCAATGATTATCAGAGGAACAAACGACCTTACTGACCAGCTAGCTGTCCCAGCAACACTGAGCCCGGTCAGTAGCTTGAAGGGTGCTCACTCAGATGGTACAATATTCTTATTACACAGTTGCTGGAATGTTTCAGAATTGATAAGAATTGTATGATAATTTTGAATTATGCAACAATTTTTTTTTCCAGATTAAACATCAAGTTGACACAATCTGGCTTAAATTTCAACCAGTAAAAAGAGTAGGAATGTACCACTACACACTGCTTGTTTTACCGAGCTATGGCTTCAAATACGAAAGGTACCATACAGCCAGAAGGATGTCACAGATAGTACAAAAATATTTTATTACCAAAGTTTTTTTGTATGTGATGAACATGTACAAAATACAGTACAGAAAGTTCAGTGGGTGTAATAACACAGGCCCAAACATATGTTATCTACATAAGTGAAATTAAATAGATAACTTTACTATCTACACAAGTAAAAACTAAATACAGATATCGACATGAATTTATAATTACCTCAAGTATTAAGTCATTCTTCTAGCATGAATATTGAATGGACACAATCAAAGTGTTCCCTTGTTTTCTATGAGATTCATATCAAAGGTTTAAATTCTGTACAAAACACTGCTGAAAACCTTATGATTTTGAGATGATCCTCTTCAAGAATTGCCCATTGAAAATGTGATGAAAACATGAAAGATTTTATATACTACACAGAAATTTATCTCTATCTAGTGAGGACTCAATCCTCGAGTCCACCTTGACAAAACTATGCCACATGTACATAGCCAGAGCGAGGGACAACATGTAATGGTCACAGCATCATACTGACCGCGACATTGATGTATTTAATGATATGTTACAGTTTTAACACGGGAGATGCAGCACAGACGACACTGATGTATTTAATGATATGTTACAGTTTTAACACGGGAGATGCAGCACAGACGACACTGATGTATTTAATGATATGTTACAGTTTTAACACGGGAGATGCAGCACAGACGACACTGATGTATTTAATGATATGTTACAGTTTTAACACGGGAGATGCAGCACAGACGACACTGATGTATTTAATGATATGTTACAGTTTTAACACGGGAGATGCAGCACAGACGACACTGATGTATTTAATGATATGTTACAGTTTTAACACGGGAGATGCAGCACAGACGACACTGATGTATTTAATGATATGTTACAGTTTTAACACGGGAGATGCAGCACAGACGACACTGATGTATTTAATGATATGTTACAGTTTTAACACGGGAGATGCAGCACAGACGACATACAGGGAGCACCAGTCTTAACACAAACAGCGATACATCATAGATAATGGCAGTAATCTTTGCATAAATTAATTAATACACTATTTTAATACACTTTTCTCTATCATTCTATAGACCAAAATCATACCTCGAGCGACCATTCTTATAAAGTGTTGACTTCCTAAAGGTATCCATCAAGCTTTATTTTATATATAAACATACAACACCAAATTTGACAGAGAAAATGTTTAACCACGGGTTCTCAGATACTTAAACACACCTGGTGATGATCACAGTGGTAGGTTTAATGGTTGTACCAGGGTCAAAGGGTACATTTTTTTTTTTTTTTTTTTTTTATTTGAGAGTCATTTGACATGAAATGTAACTCACAATGTAACAATAAATAACATGCAAAACATATTTTGGAAGAGACTGGTTGTGGCCCTCAGGAGTACTCCAATCCTCCACACAGTATAGATAAGTCAGCATACGTCACCATCCTGTGTATGATGATTGCTCTCAGTTCACTCCACATTGTAGTCACTGTACACATGTCATTAAAAAGATGTAACATTTTAATAATATCGGATTTTACACTCAACAGGTTTTGTTCAAACTGCTTTAAAGGAGTGCACAAAATACACAAACATGTCACTATTTGCTGTGAAATTCCTTTGTGTATTTAAAAAATAATCATTCAATAATAATTGCTTAAAAAAAAGATAATGGCATTAAACTAGCCTCAAAACTATAACTTGATAGGCATAAAAACTTAATCTAACTAATGTAATTAAATCTAGAGTAGCCTCCCTTCACTTGTTAAGGACAACATCACTTACAAGCGAGAAGTGATCAGACGGATAGGTGAATGAAGGAAGTCTGGCCTCCCCGATAGCCTCGGGTAAAGGCAGATCTAATACTGCGGCTACTGATGCTTTGTCAGTAGAATACCAGATGTAATCTATGGTTTTACAACTTTCTGTTTTCTGACCATCAGGAGTTCCTCGTATTTTCCATGATGTGTAGTTTGGCTCCTCCCCTTTTGTTGATAAGTGAGAGTAGGCACTGGTTACGCCCAGATCACTCTTTATAAACTCAGCGTACACCGGCTCCTTGGGATGTGCATTGAAGTCACCACAAATTAATACTGGGTAAGCTTCTACCTTTTTCTTCAAAACTTTCAACAAGTATTTGCCCTGTTGATGCCGTAGGTCAGCATAACCAGACTTGGCTTTAAGATGACAAACGCTGACGTAGAATACCTTCTGGTTAGACTTAAGTCGAAACTTACATAGGATAGCCACCTGATTTGTTTCCTCCTCGTCCTTCTCTCTTAGATTTATACTATCATGACTCAGGAGTTCTAGTTTGTCAGTCTGATAGAAAACCGCACAGCCATCGGATCCCATGTTGTTTTGAAACTTGGTACAAGGTGAGCTAGGCTTAGGAGTGAAGATGCCCTCATAGCCGACCTGGCCTAGAGTGTCCTTCAGGAATTGGAACATGTCTACCTCTTGCAAGCACATGATGTTGGGGCTGAAGCGAACCAACTCTTCAATCACACGTAGCTGACGATTGTCCCACTGAAGCGCTGCAGGGGGACACAGGATGAAGTTGTCATCTCCTTGTGTTAAGGCTAGAAACAAAAAACAAATTCTTATAATTACCTGTACCTACAGCACATAATTACCTGTACCTACACATTGTTTGATGTACATATGTATCAGATGTATTGTTACAAAGTATCATTATATCCAACACATGGACAGAATCAGCATCATTTCTTAAAGCATAGGCTAGTGAACATGTGTTGTTAACTTTTGTTTTATCATTTACTACTGTTCAACAATATTTGTGATTGCTCTACATTTGCTAACTCTCTCATTGCAGTCAAGGCTTCAACAAGAGGTCACACAAAGGATCCTATGTTATCCTGATAATTATCCTTATGACGTCACTAAGGTGACTATGGTCACACTTTAACCTGCCCAATGGACACTTCGGGTCAATCACTACAATGTTGTCACTCGAACGTTTTACTGGAGAGGAAGGTAGATTTTAACCTCCAGGATTTTGACTTTCTGCATCAATTGACATTTGGGGTCAATCTTAATGTTAATATGCATCATTTGCTGTTAAAAATATGTATTGCATTGTTCAACATTAAGAAACATATACATAATTTTTACCTTGACTGTTGTCTTTGACCTTAGCTTGCATTAAACAACACTTGGGGTAAATCCCTTAAATGTTACTTGAAAATTTCATCACACAATGTTTACCATGAAGATATTAAACTTAACCCTTTGACTTTGACCTAGACCTTACACCAAAGAGCAAGCCCTGTCAATCCCAACAATATTGCTTTTTTTTTTCATGTACCTGGTACTGTTCATCACTAAGAAGATATTAAATTTGACCTTCATGAATTTGATATTTCACCTTATGACCTTGGTCTTATACTTGTGCAGTACATCAGTCACATGAATACTTCTTCATTATGATATTATGTATTGTTTATTAGTATCTTGACTTTTAACTATGTCACACCTACCACTTCTGAGCTTGAAATCAAAGACACTACAGACTCTTCTACTTTCTCTTTCCTCTTTTTTTAATTGTAATTCCCTTTCTTGATAGTAACATCTCTGTAACATCCTATGGTATTTACATACTGTAGTTGGTTATCTCTGTAACATCCTATGGTATTTACATGCTGTAGTTGGTTATCTCTGTAACATCCTATGGTATTTACATG
>NW_018407163.1:204062-210484 GCF_002113885.1 Mizuhopecten yessoensis | reverse complement strand
GGTATTTACATGTTGTAGTTGGTTATCTCTGTAACATCCTATGGTATTTACATGCTGTAGTTGGTTATCTCTGTACCATCCTATGGTATTTACATGTTGTAGTTGGCTATCTCTGTAACATTCTATGGTATTTACATGTTGTAGTTGGTTATCTCTGTAACATCCTATGATATTTACATGTTGTAGTTGGTTATCTCTGTAACATCCTATGGTATATACATGCTGTAGTTAGTTATATCTGTAACATCCTATGGTATTTACATGCTGTAGTTGGTTATCTCTG
Source organism: Mizuhopecten yessoensis (assembly GCF_002113885.1). Taxonomy (NCBI): domain Eukaryota; kingdom Metazoa; phylum Mollusca; class Bivalvia; order Pectinida; family Pectinidae; genus Mizuhopecten; species Mizuhopecten yessoensis. The sequence continues at coordinate 210,201 of NW_018407163.1, read as the reverse complement.
TAACATCCTATGGTATTTACATGCTGTAGTTGGTTATCACTGTAACATCCTATGGTATTTATATGCTGTAGTTGGTTATCTCTGTAACATCCTAAGGTATTTACATGTTGTAGTGGGTTATCTCTGTAACAGCCTATGATATTTACATGTTGTAGTTGGTTATCTCTGTAACATCCTAAGGTATTTACATGTTGTAGTTGGTTATCTCTGTAACATCCTATGATATTTACATGTTGTAGTTGGTTATCCCTGTAACATCCTATGGTATATACATGCTGTAGTTAGTATGTTGTATTTGGTTATCTCTGTAACATCCTATGGTATTTATATGTTGTAGTTGGTTATCTCTGTAACATCCTAAGGTATTTACATGTTGTAGTTGGTTATCTCTGTAGCATCCTATGGTTTTTATATGTTGTAGTTAGTTATCTCTGTAACATCCTATGGTATTTACATGCTGTAGTTAGTTATCTCTGTAACATCCTATGGTATTTACATGTTGTAGTTGTTTATCTCTGTACATCCTATGGTATTAACATGCTGTAGTTGGTTATCTCTGTAACATGCTATGGTATTTACATGTTGTAGTTGGTTATCTCTGTAGCATCCTATGGTTTTTATATGTTGTAGTTAGTTATCTCTGTAACATCCTATGGTATTTAAATGTTGTTGTTAGTTCATTAATTAAGAACTTACTCCGAATATCATGAATTCCATAATAGATTCTCAACTGCTGATGTAAAAACTTACAATACAGAGTTTTTAAAGACAAATTGAATGGTTGCAATCATGATACCATAGGGGAATATACATTTTCTTTATCTGATATCAAAGTTGATGTTTTTTTTATTATGCTCATGAGTGTACCTTATGGTTATGTTGTTACTATCCAAAGTCTCAATGTGGCGTCGTAACATTATATGGATTTGATCTACATTAACGTGATATTGATGAAACAGAAGATGCTTATAATTTCTGAACACCTGGGCTTATTCTCCTTCAAAATGTTAAAGATCTCACAATGTTGAAAAATTTACCACAAGTGGTGACTATGTTCTAGGTTCTACAAAAGCAATAAAAAAAGTCTATATATATCAACATACCTTGAGCTAGGATATTCCACTGCATAATTCTGAGTTTCTGCTGACCATTCTCCTCTGCAGTGTTCACAAAAGTCCTTGCCAGCAGTGAAGGGAGGCTGCGTTTGGAGATATCCTCCTGCAGTTTATTCATTAACACCTCCATAGTAAATCACCTTGCTGCAATAACACAATTTAAGATTGTATATATCAACAATAAAACAAATCTTCTCTGCAATTGAAGTGTATACAATGTTTAGTTATTCATGTTTTCTGTGCATTTAGGCCTAGGGTATATCACTATAAAGTATAATCAGTAACACTTATTCTCAGCTAATGTTCTGAGTGATGAAAGAAAATGACACTTTGTATCACTTTGTAAATTAAAACTACATTTGATGAGTTAATTGGCATAGTATCGTTTACCACACCTTATATGGGATATTTTATATCAGTAATTTACAAGGATGTAAGGCCAGACACAGCGCAAGCCTGGACATCAAGGTGCAGGTTACTACCAGTATTGATGTACCCCTAACATGAAGATGACAAAGATAAAGACCTGTCAGACTAACAACAACACAAGACAATGCTATCAGTAACACATCAAAAACAAAGGTAAACAGCGATAAGATCACCTATACGGTTTACCTGTTCTACTCACACAATGTCATATCCATCATTTTTTTAGCATACCTGTGTGTCCTTGTTACATATATTCTTCCCTTTTTAGGCTCCTATACTTGATCATACAATTGTATATACTATGGTATAGGTTTTACCTAGATACATACACTCAAGGAGATTCATCTGCATTTAGCTCAAACATATTCATCATTACCCATAGATCACAACCTATTGCCAACTTGTCCCTGCATACCAGATATAGTATATGTCATCAATGATTGCTAGGACATCACAACGACTCATAATTCCTAGACAAAGTATACTGTTTAAGGAATTTCTTCTTTAAGCTGACCTTAATGGTTGGATATTTTAGAAAGTATAGATCTCTATTTTCTCAAGACACTGGTGTGTCTGTTTTATATTCTTCTCAATTCTCGATCTTAAAAGAGATCTTGAGAACCTGTATCATTCACCTGAGTGTTTAAGCAATCAAGGCAAAATACACATGTACACGTAACAATATATTTTCCCATTATGGATTAATTTTTCTGAGATGCTCCCTGGTATATTTGGTTGAGATCTGTTTACATGTGTATAGAGAGAGGCAGCCAAATTCATATGAAATGGCTCTCGTTCTTCTCACATGCTTGAGCAGCAGATATATCTGTAACAGGATAGGGAAAATGCACGGCCAGACAAAGGTTCCAGCCTGACCGGGCCCTCCAAACTCAACGGACGTTCTATCAATTGATCATGAGCTACCTGCATGGATGCTGACGATCGACCCAGTCAGGTTCGGCTATTCTTCCTTCCTTTTTCCAGGTCTTCGCCACCAAAGATACAACTATTTACAACAAAGGCTTGAGTATCCCCTTGTCAAGCAGTCACCCAGTGCTTGAAACAAGAGTTTGCAAGCTCGCCAACTTTGTAACAGGAGCGGAGAAATGCACAGTCGGACCACGGTTTGAACATTGGACCCTCTTAACTTAAAATGGACGCTCTATCAATTGAGCTTCCTGGTCACTGGCAAATGCCCCTGTCCAGTAATGCTACATTTTTAACAATCGCCAGACGATGACAAGTGGAAAAACTTGTACTGGGATCTTAATTATAGGACCATTGTTGTGGATGGGCTATATGAATCCATATAACCCAAAAACAAAGAAGCAAATGTCAGAAATTTCCAGACTTTTCCAGAACCAACAGACCTTGTGGTGTATAGCCTAGTACTGTTCACAATTTCAGCTGTTTTGCTGTGTCTGATGATGCAAAAATCAGCCATGGGCCAGAAAGTGGCATCATTTATATAGAATAAATTTCATTTAGCATTCTTTATCATTTGATTTGATTAGATGTAATCCCCATAAAGTCTAACAATACTTCTCACGCATTAGTAAAGTTAACAGCATAATGCCGTAATGATCATGTTACACTGTACAGTACCCTTCTGACTATCATATAAACACGGTAGCAGTCATGCATGAATCCCGGTTATGAAAACTATATAAACACTTCCTATACAGTAAGTCCCACGATCTATAAGTTATCTGGTCAACAGTGAAAGCATAATGAATTTGTAAGGATATTTTCAAATAGCATAGTATACTATTCTGAGGGTATTTAATACTTACCGAAACAGCAAGTGACTGTTGATATGTTTATTTCGATTACAACCGGAAGTTTACAATAAAGCCCAGCGGAAGGAAACGACGACCGGAATAACTTTTTCCGGTTTCTGTTGTCATTTTTTAGTAGCACTGTGGAATTATATTAGATCTCAGCATGTATCGACAAAACCTAGTAAATACATAAGTGGTAATGATTTTTAAACATGTATGCAACTAAGATCTGATCACAATGCAATACCAAATTAAGAATTCCTATCACTAATTTTCGCTAAATGCACACACTGGGATAGTAGAAATCTGTATAACAACTAACCGATACGCTAGCTAATTTCATATATAGGGAACCAATTACCCTGTAGTTAAATAAATGGTTGAATATTTATTTCAAAGTTAAGAGCATATGTAATTACTTTGATTGGCAATACTCAAATTAAAATACATTCAAACTATATCATCTATCATTTAGAGTCATTATGAGGTGATATATAGATGACCAATATATAATTATATATTTGTTTTTTGTATGGAATATGGAACACTTAAAGAAATCCAAATCATGTTAGATTTCTCCCTTTGATACCTCAATAAACTACATATCCTGTAATTATCGCCCCCTTGTACCTCAACAAACTACATTCCTTTAGTTCTCTCCCCTTGTACCTCAAAAAACTACATATCCTGTAGTTCTGGCCCCTTGGTACCTCAAAAAAATACATATCCTGTAGTTCTGGCCCCTTGGTACCTCAAAAAAATACATATCCTGTAGTTCTGGCCCCTTGGTACCCAAACAAACTGCATATCCTGTAGTTCTGGCCCCTTGTACGTCAACAAACTACATATCCTGTAGTTCTGGCCCCTTGTACGTCAACAAACTACATATCCTGTAGTTCTCGACCCTTGTGCCTCAACAAACTACATATCCTGTAGTTCTCGCCCCCTTGTACCTCAACAAACTAAATATCCTTTAGTTCTCACCCCTTGTACCTCAACAAACGACATATCCTGTAGTTCTGGCCCCTTGTACGTCAACAAACTACATATCCTGTAGTTCTCGCCCCATGTACCTCAACAAACTACATATCCTGTAGATCTGGCCCCTTGGTACCTCAACAAACTACAACAAACTACTTATCCTGTAGTTTTCACCCTTGGTCCCTCAACAAACTACATATCCTGTAGTTCTCGCCCCATGTACCTCAACAAACTACATATCCTGTCGTTCTGGCCCCTTGTACCTCAACAAACTAAATATCCTTTAGTTTTCGCTCCTTGTACCTGAACAAACTACATATCCTGCCGTTCTCGCTCCTTGTACCTCAACAAACTACATATCCTGCAGTGCTCGCTCCTTGGCACCTCAACAAACTACTTATCCTATAGTTATCGCCCCCTTAGTACCTCAACAAACTACATATCTTGTAGCTCTGCCGCTTTGTACCTCAACAAACTACTTATCCTGTAGTTTTCACCCTTGGTCCCTCAACAAACTACATATCTTGTAGCTCTGCCGCTTTGTACCTCAACAAACTACTTATCCTGTAGTTTTCACCCTTGGTCCCTCAACAAACTACATATCCTGTAGTTATCGCCCTTAGTCCCCCAACAAACTACATATCCTGCAGTGCTCGCTCCTTGGCACCTCAACAAACTACTTATCCTATAGTTATCGCCCCCTTGGTACCTCAACGAACTACATATCTTGTAGCTCTGCCCCTTTGTACCTCAACAAACTACTTATCCTGTAGTTTTCACCCTTGGTCCCTCAACAAACTACATATCTTGTAGCTCTGCCCCTTTGTACCTCAACAAACTACTTATCCTGTAGTTTTCACCCTTGGTCCCTCAACAAACTACATATCTTGTAGCTCTGCCCCTTTGTACCTCAACAAACTACTTATCCTGTAGTTTTCACCCTTGGTCCCTCAACAAACTACATATCCTGTAGTTCTCGCCCCATGTACCTCAACAAACTACATATCCTGTAGTTATCGCCCTTAGTACCCCAACAAACTACATATCCTGCAGTGCTGGCTCCTTGTACCTCAACAAACTACATATCCTGCAGTTCTCGCTCTTTGTACCTCAACAAACTACATATCCTGCAGTTCTCGCTCTTTGTACCTCAACAAACTACATATCCTGTAGATCTGGCCCCTTGGTACCTCAACAAACTACAACAAACTACTTATCCTGTAGTTTTCACCCTTGGTCCCTCAACAAACTACATATCTTGTAGCTCTGCCCCTTTGTACCTCAACAAACTCCTTATCCTGTAGTTTTCACCTTTGGTACCTCAACAAACTACATATCCTGTAGTTCTCGACCCTTGTGCCTCAACAAACTACATATCCTGTAGTTATCGCCCTTAGTCCCCCAACAAACTACATATCCTGCAGTGCTCGCTCCTTGGTACCTCAACAAACTACTTATCCTATAGTTATCGCCCCCTTGGTACCTCAACGAACTACATATCTTGTAGCTCTGCCCCTTTGTACCTCAACAAACTACTTATCCTGTAGTTGTCACCCTTGGTACCTCAACAAACTACATATCTTGTAGCTCTGCCGCTTTGTACCTCAACAAACTACTTATCCTGTAGTTTTCACCCTTTGTACCTCAACAAACTACATATCCTGTAGTTATCGCCCTTAGTCCCCCAACAAACTACATATCCTGCAGTGCTCGCTCCTTGGCACCTCAACAAACTACTTATCCTATAGTTATCGCCCCCTTGGTACCTCAACAAACTACATATCTTGTAGCTCTGCCCCTTTGTACCTCAACAAACTACTTATCCTGTAGTTT
>NW_018407163.1:149089-199140 GCF_002113885.1 Mizuhopecten yessoensis | reverse complement strand
TGGCCCCTTGTACCTCAACAAACTACATATCCTGTAGTTCTCGCCACTTGTACCTCAACAAACTACTTATCCTGTAGTTCTTACCCTTGGTGCCTCAACAAACTAAATATCCTGTAGTTATCGCCCTTGGTACCCCAACAAACTACATATCCTGTAGTTCTGGCCCCTTGGTACCTCAACAAACTACATATCCTGTAGTTATCACCCTTGGTACCCCAACAAACAACATGTTTTCACAATATTGTCTTGCTTAAAGCTGTATTATCTAGACTTTTGTTGAATGTTTTGTTAATAAGAAAATAAAATAAGTAAACCATGAAGTTATTAACCCTCTTCCATTAAACAGTTCCAGAGCAAAAAAAAGGTTAAACGTTTTCAAACATTGTATACCACACATACCATTATTTCTCTTCGCCAAATCATGTTAGATTTCTCCCTTTGATACCTCAATAAACTACATATCCTGCAGTTCTTGCCCTTTTTACACTAACAAACTACATATCCTGTAGTTCTTGCCCTTGTACCTCAACAAACTACTTATCCTGTAGTTCTAGCCCCTTGTAGCTCAACAAACTACATATCCTGTAGTTATCGCCCCTTGTACCTCAACAAACTGCATATCCTGCAGTGCTCGCTCCTTGTACCTCAACAAACTACATATCCTCTAGTTCTCGCCCCCTTGTACCTCAACAAACTAAATATCCTTTAGTTCTCGCCCTCTTGTACCTCAACAAACAACATATCCTTTAGTTCTCGCCTCCTTTTACCTCAACAAACTACATATCCTGTAGTTATCGACCCTTGTACCTCAACAAACTACTTATCCTGTAGTTCTCACCCTTGGTGCCTCAACAAACTACATATCCTGTAGTTATCGCCCTTGGTACCCCAACAAACTACATATCCTGTAGTTCTGGCCCATTGGTACCTCAACAAACTACATATCCTGTAGTTCTCGCCCCCTTGTACCTCAACAAACTACATATCCTGCAGTTCTCGCTCCTTGTACCTCAACAAACTATATATCCTGTAGTTCTGGCCCCTTGTACCTTAACAAACTACATATCCTGTAGTTTTCGCCCCTTGTACCTCAACAAACTAAATATCCTTTAGTTCTCGCCCCTTGTACCTCAACAAACTACATATCCTGTAGTTCTGGCCCCTTGGTACCTCAACAAACTACATATCCTGTAGTTCTCGCCCCTTGTACCTCAACAAACTAAATATCCTTTAGTTCTCGCCCCTTGTACCTCAACAAACTACATATCCTGTAGTTCTGGCCCCTTGGTACCTCAACAAACTACATATCCTGTAGTTCTCGCCCCTTGTACCTCAACAAACTAAATATCCTTTAGTTCTCGCCCCTTGTACCTCAACAAACTACATATCCTGTAGTTCTGGCCCCTTGGTACCTCAACAAACTACATATCCTGTAGTTCTCGCCCCTTGTACCTCAACAAACTACATATCCTGTAGTTCTCGCCCCTTGTACCTCAACAAACTACATATCCTGTAGTTCTCGCCCCTTGTACCTCAACAAACTACATATCCTGTAGTTCTCGCCCCTTGTACCTCAACAAACTACATATCCTGTAGTTCTCGCCCCTTGTACCTCAACAAACTACATATCCTGTAGTTCTCGCCCCTTGTACCTCAACAAACTACATATCCTGTAGTTCTCGCCCCTTGTACCTCAACAAACTACATATCCTGTAGTTCTCGCCCCTTGTACCTCAACAAACTACATATCCTGTAGTTCTCGCCCCTTGTACCTCAACAAACTACATATCCTGTAGTTCTCGCCCCTTGTACCTCAACAAACTACATATCCTGTAGTTCTCGCCCCTTGTACCTCAACAAACTACATATCCTGTAGTTCTCGCCCCTTGTACCTCAACAAACTACATATCCTGTAGTTCTCGCCCCTTGTACCTCAACAAACTACATATCCTGTAGTTCTCGCCCCTTGTACCTCAACAAACTACATATCCTGTAGTTCTCGCCCCTTGTACCTCAACAAACTACATATCCTGTAGTTCTCGCCCCTTGTACCTCAACAAACTACATATCCTGTAGTTCTCGCCCCTTGTACCTCAACAAACTACATATCCTGTAGTTCTCGACTCTTGTACCTCAACAAACTAAATATCCTTTAGTTCTCGCCCGTTGTACCTCAACAAACTACATATCCTGTAGTTCTCGCCCCTTGGTACCTCAACAAACTACATATCCTGTAGTTCTTGCCCCTTGGTACCTCAACAAACTACATATCCTGTAGTTCTCGCCCCTTGGTACCTCAACAAACTACATATCCTGTAGTTCTGGCCCCTTGTACCTCAACAAACTACATATCCTGTAGTTCTCGCCCCTTGTACCTCAACAAACTACATATCCTGTGGTTTGCTCCTTGTACCTCAACAAACTACATATCCTGTAGTTTTCGCCTCTTGGTACCTTAACAAACTACAATGTATGAGGTGGAGTTCTTTGTCAATCGAGTATATGAATTGTGCACTAAAACCTTTTACATTGAGTTCATCAGACCTTTTTTTTCATTTTGATTGGACAAAGAAACACCAAGTAAATTGGTGCTTGATTTAATATAATTATTACGACTTTATTGTGTGTGCTTTAAAAATTGATGGACATTTTCTTCTTTTCAAGTATCAAGACTATATATTAGTTGTAATTTTCTTTACCAGAGTTTATCTTTGGTAGCTGGTGAAGGTAGACGTACATTTCTACTCAAAGAAGCTCAAAACTTCTCCACTGAAGATTTATCTTGTATACTAGAATATTATTACTGTGCTTTTTGTTACCTGCCATATAAAACTCAAATATTTGGTCTCTGTGCCGTCGAGTATTAGTTAAGTGTCATCGCCATACTTTGAAAATGAAACTAGCCTTGCAAATCATGGAATTTTCTGCCTTTATCTCTTATTATTTCTTAGACGATTTACTACTATTTTAGTCATATGTTAAAAAGTTTGTAATTAGATGACCAACTACTGAGGTGAGCAAGGATCAGCAATGCCTGTTGTAGTATTATTAATTATTTATATACTATGATGTTTTTTTTATAATAATGTATAATATACCCTATTCGTTATATATACCTCTCTGCATTGGCATGGGGTCATTCGTTATATATACCTCTCTGCTGTGTCATGGGGCCATTCGTTATATATACCTCTCTGCTGTGTCATGGGGTCATTCGTTATATATACCTTTCTGCTGTGACATGGGGCCATTCGTTATATATACCTCTCTGCTGTGTCATGGGGCCATTCGTTATATATACCTCTCTGCTGCGTCATGGGGCCATTCGTTATATATACCTCTCTGCTGTATCATGGGGCCATTCGTTATATATACCTCTCTGCTGTGCCATGGGGTCATTCGTTATATATACCTTTCTGCTGTGACATGGGGCCATTCGTTATATATACCTCTCTGCTGTATCATGGGGCCATTCGTTATATATACCTCTCTGCATTGTCATGGGGCCATTCGTTATATAGCTCTCTACAGTGTCATTGGGCCATTCGTTATATACCTACAGTGTCACTGGGTTATTCGTTATATACCTCTCTACAGTGTCACTGGGTTATTCGTTATATACCTATCTACTGTGTCATGGGGCTATTCATTATACCTCTCTGCATTGTCATGGGGCCATTCGTTATATATACCTCTCTGCAGTGTAACTGGGTTATTCGTGATATACCTCCCTAGTGTCATTGGGCCATTCATTATATATACCTCTCTACAGTGTCATTGGGCCATTCGTTATATATACCTCTCTGCATTGTCATGGGGCCATTCGTTATATATACCTCTCTGCTGTGTCATGGGGCCATTCGTTATATATACCTCTCTGCTGTGTCATGGAGCCATTCGTTATATATACCTCTCTGCATTGTCATGGGCCCATTCGTTATATATACCTCTCTGCAGTGTCACTGGGTTATTCATTATATACCTCTCTGCTGTGTTATGGGGACATTCGTTATATATACCTCTCTGCTGTGTCATGGAGCCATTCGTTATATATACCTCTCTGCATTGTCATGGGCCCATTCGTTATATATACCTCTCTGCAGTGTCATGGGGCCATTCGTTATATATACCTCTCCGCATTGTCATGGGGCCATTCGTTATATATACCTCTCCGCATTGTCATGGGGCCATTCGTTATATATACCTCTCTGCAGTGTCACTGGGTTATTCGTTATATACCTATCTACTGTGTCATGGGGCTATTCATTATGCCTCTCTACAGTGTCATGGGGCAATACGTTATAAACCCTTTTATTGTGTAATGGTGGCTATTCATTATATACTTTTCTACTGTGTCATGGGGCTATTCCTTATACCTCTATACTGTGTCATGGGCCCATTCGTTATATACCTTTCTATTGTGTCATGGGCCCATTCATTATATACTTTTCTACCATGTCATGGGGTTATTCCTTATACCTCTCTACTGTGTCATGGGCCCATTCGTTATATACCTTTCTATTGTGTCATGGGGTCATACTCAAACTTAACACATCAGTTCCAAGATGGCTGCCTGGCGGCCATTTAGCTTCTCCGATCCAGCTCAAATTTGAAATGCAGGATTATGGATCATAGGAATCCTAAATACCAAGTTCCACCACGACTCAGCAAATGGTTTTATAGAAATAGCTATAGCAAAAACAAATTACAGAGGGGCTGCCCAACTTCAGACAGACACTGGATCACAGTAGAAAATTGTTTTCAGTTGTCAATCAGCTGCAATTTGTCTTCATATAACGATCCCTTCCCCCTAATGCATTTTTTTATATATATACAGTAACTTCCCCTTAATTTTGCTTGCGATATAACTGTCACCATTAGGCCAGGGTACCACTGATGACTGGCTAGCTCAGGTAGGTTTAGAGTTTGTGATATAACTGCCACCATGAGGCCAGGGTACCACTGATGACTGGGTAACTCAGGTAGTTTTAGAGTTTGTGATATAACTGCCCCCATTAGGCCAGGGTACCACTGATGACTGGCTAACTCAAGTAGGTTTAGAGTTTGGGATATAACTGTGACCATGAGGCCAGGGTACCACTGATGACTGGGTAGCTCAGGTAGGTTAAGAGTTTGCGATATAACTGTCATCATGAGGCCAGGGTACCACTGATGACTGGCTAACTCAAGTAGGTTTAGAGTTTGTGATATACCTGCGACCATGAGGCCAGGGTACCACTGATGACTGGGTAGCTCAGGTAGTTTTAGAGTTTGCGATATAACTGTCACCATTAAGCCAGGGTACCACTGATGACTGGGTAACTCAGGTATAATGCATTTTTTTATATATATACAGTAACTTCCCCTTAATTTTGCTTGCGATATAACTGTCACCATTAGGCCAGGGTCCCACTGATGACTGGCTAGCTCAGGTAGTTTTAGAGTTTGCGATATAACTGTCACCATTAAGCCAGGGTACCACTGATGACTGGGTAACTCAGGTATAATGCATTTTTTTATATATATACAGTAACTTCCCCTTAATTTTGCTTGCGATATAACTGTCACCATTAGGCCAGGGTCCCACTGATGACTGGCTAGCTCAGGTAGTTTTAGAGTTTGCGATATAACTGTCACCATTAAGCCAGGGTACCACTGATGACTGGGTAACTCAGGTATAATGCATTTTTTTATATATATACAGTAACTTCCCCTTAATTTTGCTTGCGATATAAATGTCACCATTAGGCCAGGGTACCACTGATGACTGGGTAACTCAGGTATAATGCATTTTTTTATATATATACAGTAACTTCCCCTTAATTTTGCTTGCGATATAACTGTCACCATTAGGCCAGGGTGCCACTGATGACTGGCTAACTCAGGTAGGTTTAGAGTTTGCGATATAACTGTCACCATTAGGCCAGGGTGCCACTGATGACTGGCTATCTCAGGTAGGTTTAGAGTTTGTGATATAACTGCCACCATGAGGCCAGGGTACCACTGATGACTGGGTAGCTCAGGTAGGTTAAGAGTTTGCGATATAACTGTCATCATGAGGCCAGGGTACCACTGATGACTGGCTAGCTCAGGTAGGTTTAGAGTTTGGGATATAACTGCCACCATTAGGCCAGGGTACCACTGATGACTGGGTAACTGAGGTAGGTTTAGAGTTTGCGATATAACTGTCACCATTAAGCCAGGGTACCACTGATGACTGGGTAACTCAGGTATAATGCATTTTTTTATATATATACAGTAACTTCCCCTTAATTTTGCTTGCGATATAACTGCCACCATTAGGCCAGGGTTCCACGGATGACTGGCTAACTCAGGTAGGTTTAGAGTTTGCGATATAACTGTGACCATTAGGCCAGAGTACCACTGATGACTGGGTAGCTCAGGTAGGTTTAGAGTTTGCGATATAACTGTCACCATGAGGCCAGGGTACCACTGATGACTGGCTAACTCAAGTAGGTTTAGAGTTTGTGATATAACTGTGACCATGAGGCCAGGGTACCACTGATGACTGGGTAACTCAGGTAGGTTTAGAGTTTGTGATATAACTGTCGCCATGAGGCCAGGGTACCGCTGATGGCTGGGTAACTCAGGTAGTTTTAGAGTTTGCTATATAACTGTCACCATGAGGCCAGGGGACCGCTGATGACTGGGTAACTCAGGTAGTTTTAGAGTTTGCTATATAACTGTCACCATGAGGCCAGGGGACCACGGATGACTGGCTAACTCAGGTAGGTTTAGAGTTTGTAATATAACTGTCACCATGAGGCCGGGGTACCACTGATGACTGGCTAACTCAAGTAGGTTTAGAGTTTGGGATATAACTGTCACCATGAGGCCAGGGAACCGCTGATGACTGGGTAACTCAGGTAGTTTTAGAGTTTGGGATATAACTGTCACCATGAGGCCAGGGTACCGCTGATGGCTGGGTAACTCAGGTAGTTTTAGAGTTTGCTATATAACTGTCACCATGAGGCCAGGGGACCGCTGATGACTGGGTAACTCAGGTAGTTTTAGAGTTTGCGATATAACTGTCACCATGAGGCCAGGGGACCACGGATGACTGGCTAACTCAGGTAGGTTTAGAGTTTGTGAGATAACTGCCACCATTAGGCCAGGGTGCCACTGATGACTGGCTAACTCAGGTAGGTTTAGAGTTTGTAATATAACTGTCACCATGAGGCCGGGGTACCACTGATGACTGGCTAACTCAAGTAGGTTTAGAGTTTGTGATATAACTGTCGCCATGAGGCCAGGGTACCGCTGATGGCTGGGTAACTCAGGTAGTTTTAGAGTTTGGGATATAACTGTCACCATGAGGCCAGGGAACCACTGATGACTGGCTAGCTCAGGTGGGTTTAGAGTTTGTGATATAACTGTCACCATGAGGCCAGGGTACCGCTGATGACTGGGTAACTCAGGTAGTTTTAGAGTTTGCGATATAACTGTCACCATGAGGCCAGGGTACCACTGATGACTGGGTAGCTCAGTTAGCTTTAGAGTTTAGCAAACTCTGTTCCAGGGTTCAAATCCTGGTCTAGCCCCACTGAAGTTTACACACAGAACACTGTGGTGGATGTTTTCATTTCATATTCTTTATTTTTCATAAAAATCCTGCAAGGCAAGGTTTTCTTTTCAGAAAAGCTTTCTCAGACCTATTTTCATGGTGAAAAAAAACCCAGTTTCCAATACAGTTGTTTGCAGTGGTTCAGTGATCTTTAACAAGAAATACTCCAACAAAAAGACAATAGTTTAAGTTTTTATTCCCGTATCATTCAGACAATAAATCAGTAAACTGGTGGGTACGACAGAACATAGGTCCTGATATACACATGTAGGTTATATACCTGGTCAATGGACCTGGAAGTACAGTTCAGTCGACTAGGTGTGACAGAACATAGGTCCTGATATACACATGTAGGTTATATGTTTTTATTCCCGTATCATTCAGACAATAAATCAGTAAACTGGTGGGTACGACAGAACATAGGTCCTGATATACACACGTAGGTCATATACCTGCTCAATGGACCTGGAAGTACAGGTCAGTCGACCAGGTGTGACAAAACATAGGTACTGATATACACATGTAGGTTATATACCTGGTCAATGAGCCTGGAAGTACAGGTCAGTCGACCAGGTGTGACAAAACATAGGTACTGATATACACATGTAGGTTATATACCTGGTCAATGAGCCTGGAAGTACAGGTCAGTCGACCAGGTGTGACAAAACATAGGTACTGATATACACATGTAGGTTATATACCTGGTCAAGGATCCTGGAAGTACAGGTCAGTCGACCAGGTGTGACAAAACATAGCTCCTGATATACACATGTAGGTTATATACCTGGTCAATGGACCTGTAAGTACAGGTCAGTCGACCAGGTGTGACAGAACATAGGCCCTGATATACACATGTAGGTTATATACCTGGTCAATAGACCTGGAAGTACAGGTCAGTCGACCAGGTGTGACAAAACATAGGTACTGATATACACATGTAGGTTATATACCTGGTCAAGGATCCTGGAAGTACAGGTCAGTCGACCAGGTGTGACAAAACATAGGTACTGATATACACATGTAGGTTATATACCTGGTCAATGGACCCGGATGTACAGGTCAGTCGACCAGGTGTGACAGAGTATAGGTCCTGATATACACATGTAGGTTATATACCTGGTCAATGAGCCTGGAAGTACAGGTCAGTCGACCAGGTGTGACAAAACATAGGTACTGATATACACATGTAGGTTATATACCTGGTCAATGAGCCTGGAAGTACAGGTCAGTCGACCAGGTGTGACAAAACATAGGTACTGATATACACATGTAGGTTATATACCTGGTCAATGAGCCTGGAAGTACAGGTCAGTCGACCAGGTGTGACAAAACATAGGTACTGATATACACATGTAGGTTATATACCTGGTCAATGGACCTGTAAGTACAGGTCAGTCGACTAGGACGTCTATCATACAAAAACATTCAATCACATAGCTCAGTAGATTTAAGAAAAGATTTCAAAAAACATGTATGACACGTTCTCATGCAAGATGCAGTTAATAAAAAAGATGAAAATATAGGTCTCTGATAGAAGTAAGTTTGTTATAGTTGTAAAACCATCTACATGTATATAGCTACCTGACTAGAGCAGAGCAGGACAGGTAATTTATAAATGTAGTTTTCACTCTCAGCAGAGCAACCATGGTTACAATCTGTTTTTGAGAAACTGTTGGCTTTTTATGGATATGGGTCCTGTCCTGAAATTCTGAGGCAATTATTACCTGACATCCACCAGATAATATAATACATGTCTACACTTCTAGATCACCCTATTCACATAGCGTACACAGAAATGGTCTGAATTCCCCAATGATCATTTTACATTGAACTGTACATGTAGGAACATCAGCAGCGGCATGGATGAACATTACATAATACAAGATAGCAAAGCAATGCATGTGACATTTGATAAGGTAAGTAAGAAATGTATATATCAACAAGATGTTTAGGCCATATTAACAATCTGACAAACTGATGTAACATACAACACTTAGGGATTTGGTAATAAAACAATACAGCGTTCTCACATATAACAACAAACCAGTTACCACACTTAATATTCTGTCTTTGTTGATTTGTTGAAATTTGATAAATTACTTTGAGGACATGCATTTGATAAATGTGTCTTCAAAATCTAATCGCCTTGTATTCAAAAGGACAAAAATAAGCAGAAATGAAACAGTAAATCTGTTATTTTGAAACTAGTAGAAATCCTACACCTACATAAAATAGTGCTGCAAGCTTCACTAGGCGTTCCCATGTTGTGTTATAAGCTTCACTAGGCGTTCCCATGTTGTGTTATTTGCCTGAACATTATCAGTATACTTGTGTTAACAGGGCAGTCTGAAGGCACGTCATTGATTGGCCGGTGCCACAGTCATCAAAGCATAAAGCTGTGGACAGGAGGTACAATGTTTCTGTGATTATTTTGGAGTAATTTTGTATGAATTTAGACATGTAAGACTGATATATAAATGCCTTAATGGATCAATGTGCTGGTGGGAAGAATCCTACACAATGTACTAAAAATGTTTTGAGAGAAGAAATTTTGATAAGTCAGCAAAATGCAGTAAGACAGATTAATTTAATTATATCTATTGTATTATCTTCTGATATTGAGCCTCAAGTAATGAAAGGTCCTTAACCCAGGACACAGAAAACAGGTGTTGTGGTCGATCAGTCACCCTAACATATCACAGAGGGCAGATCTGTCACCCCAACATATCACAGAGGGCAGATCTGTCGAGAAAGATTTCAAACAGCTGAGTATTGCTTTCCAGTAATATACATGGAGCATGTGTTCTACGGAGCATCTTCTCATAAACACAACCCCTTCTCTCTAAATCAAAGGAGTGTCGTAGCATCTTCTCATAAACACAACTTCTCTCTAAATCAAAGGAGTGTCATAGCAACTTCTCATAAACACAACCCCTTCTCTCTAAATCAAAGGAGTGTCATAGCATCTTCTCATAAACACAACCCCTTCTCTCTAAATCAAAGGATTGTCGTAACAACTTCTCATAAATACAACTTCTTCTCTCTAAATCAAAGGAGTGAGAGTCACACCTGCATTAGAATATATCCATTTTGTAATTGAACATAAAATGCCCCAAAACACTTTGAGGTTATTTAAAAATCTACTACATGCACATGTATTACACATATATCTAAATCAATGTCTTTCAGAGATTTGATTTATAAATAGCCGTATATATCTTTATAGTGACTGTACTTATACACAGACACTTAATATCAGTCAATAGCACATACAAATCAGTAATTTATGTATAAATAATTTATACTTCAATCATAAATTTCAGCAAAAAACAAATACTAACATGTCTGAAACTAATTTCATAAAATTGCAAAATTCATAAACAAAATTTATGACAATACTGCTAAACATGTTTAGACCGTAAAAGTACCACGACCCTGATGTTATCCTTGATTGGTCCAGCGCGACGGTACCTTTGACACACTGGGGAGTTGCTGAAAATCAAAATGCATGCAATATTCCTCAAAGGTACCTACTACACCTACAATATCTTTTCTTCAAAGGTACCTACTACACCTACAATATCTTGGTTAAGGTAAACTTCTCAGGTAAATCATTAATGGCCAAAAATCCTGATGACTTATGAAAGTGGGTGGGGTTTGGTGGGGTACTGAACTTGATTTGGGAAAGGGATATTACTAGGTAGGTGATTGCTGATGAGGCTGGAATTGACTTGTTGTTCTCGTACATGGAAAGGTATATGATAATTAGGGCAGTGTTATTTCCTGATAATACTTTGGGTGTGGTAGAGGTCAGGCCTAGGCAGACGACTATCATTGATGGGGGAACGGTACACTGTGAAGTAGAAGGGAAAACAATATCTCTGTTGAAATGGATAATGGGTGGGTAGGGGGAGATACTGAGGTCGTGTGAAAGGGTGAAAGTAACATGTATGTCCCGACTCGTACACTCACACATCGTCCTCACATTATCACACATTTTTCAAACAAGATTTTTTTACAAACTAAAAGTATTCTATTGTCACCACACATTAATAAATGAAATTTTTGAATACCTTCCGTACCATGACACTGTATTATGAGAAGTTCTTTTTACACAACCAATAAAAAATATTGTGTGACGTTACGATGTCTAGTAAAATATGTACACTGCCACCTTCATCAGACAAATGACCAGTGAAGCGTATGCACACAAAGGTGTAAAATGTGTACGAGTTGTCTAAAAAATCGATGTCGATTTCGGCTACGCTGGAAACGTATGTACAATAGTTGGTTATATATGTACTGAAATGACTTTGTGTGCATACGCTTCACTGGTCATTTGTCTGATGAAGGTGACAGTGTACATATCGTACTAGTCATCGAAACTTCACATAGAAAATGTTATTGGTTGTGTAAAAACATCTTCTCATGATCAATCCTTACCACCCTGAAGAAAATGTTTAGCAATACACTGTATGTAATATTTTCTGTGTTATTGATCATGCTTTCATTTTTTAAAGAAGTCATACTGGTACTTATAACAGGTAAGTGTATCTTTTGCTGCCTTGTCTTGGAGAAGGTTCTAGATTCGCCTACATCATTATTCAGTGATATCAATAAGTGTTGTTTTACAGCCTGCATCATTATTCAGTGATATAAATAAGTGTTGTTTTACATTGTATCACTATCTTTACTGGTATACAAAACATGAACATCATTTGTCAACAGGGACAATTAAAGTATCAGTTTAAACATAAAAATGTTATTGATTATGTTACCAAAACACTTGTCTTAAGGGTATATACTACTTTACTTTGAAGATTATCTCCCTTCCTAAAAGTTCTTCACTAAGAAAACTGTACAACATCTATCACGAATAGTAAACTGAAACAATTTAAAGCTTTTGTTCAACATGTCTGTCACCAATGGGAAACTGAACAAATCTGAAGCTTTTGATAGACACAAAAGTTTATCCCTAATAGTAAACTGGACCAATTGGATGCTATTCATAGATACATATGGAAGGAAGGGCTGATAGTTTGACAGACTTTCAGATTTTGACAATATATATATTTGATTAGATAGGTACAGTTATAGTCAATAATAATGTCTTCAAAAATGTGCTTGTTTGAATTGATCTTCTCAAAAGCTATCCTTTTTTTTTAGTTTTTCTGTTTATTGTTTATTAATTTAAATTACCTGAAAACGTGTTGCAGTACATGTATTACATATATAGCATCTGTTGTCTTCAGTCTCGGTCAAACTATTACATTTTTAAGGGAGATAACTTAACAAAATCATATTAGGTATGTAGCATGTTACAGTTACAAACAGACCGCATCGATCACTGACATTATATATACACAGATACACACACAGATACACACACAGATACACAGACAGCATCACTGACATTATATATACACAGATACACACACAGATACACAGAAAGCATCACTGACATTCCACATACACAGATACACAGACAGCAGCATCACTTCTCTAATTCACACTCACAGTTTGTTTTTGTTAATTAAACTAGTAATTGGACCATATTTCATGAATACCTTTCTCAATACTTGTAGTATAGTTGTATTGCTGCGTACCATTTCTGTTTAGCCACATGTATTTAGTTACATACATATACATAATACATAATAACATAAAGTAGACCACTAACAGTGAAATACAGTTTAATATTTATTTGCATGATCTTATAATATCTCTCCACACACATTTATAAGAACTTAATTGTACATTCAAACATTAACGACCATTATCTGTTTCCATACTATCACATTTTCTAAGCAAACTGTTTTTACCAAAAGGTGGAGCAGCTATGTTTTGGTGGAAGGGTTGTATTTTCTATGGTGACATAAAACACATCAATCACAAACCATTTGTGAATTTTCGTCAATGTAACATACAGCTTTGTATGAAAAAGATTTTGGCAATGACTTTTCTTCCATTGTGATTCGGGAGATATTCAGGATCACAATTCAATAATTAAGGATAACTGCATTGGGATATTAAATGCTCAAAATTCTACTAACAATTAAATCAATAACAACAGTAATAATTTAATATGTTCGATGATCACAAAAGCACCCAATATTACATCAGTTAAGTGGGTATATCTGTCTAAAGGTATACCGGTATGTACATATGAACCTCAAGTTAAAGCTGAATACATGCATGTATTTAAAGCATGTTCACGATTGGGTAATATAAAATTACATACAACAACTGTCATCACAGCTATTTCATCTGCAAAATCTTGTATGAATAAAATTCCAATACTTGTCTTAATGTCTTCGTATACATAAAACATGTACTACAACAAAAATATGTAATGATATTTGAACTGGTTTGGCTGTATGAAGCATGATGGCTGTAAATGTATCGGGGGTATACACTTGTATGAGTCAAAATCAACATGTTATAGGCTTGAAACTGTTGGCAAATTTATTTTTGTATTGTTTTAGGGCCCATTAACAAGTCAATTGTCTGGCCATCATGTTCACAAACACAGACATCACTGCTCACCAGACATACTTCTAACACCCATATTTGGCTGGAAAAAATAATTACACACAAGAAAAGCAATGAATTAAAAGAAAGAATATACCACGCAAATATGAAACACTTGTGTGCTGACGCCACTGTCAACGATTAGTGATACAGCAGTGTAAACAACACTACTGACCATGATCAGTGTCCTGGACACAGCTTCATGTAAAACTTGGGTACTGAACACAGTCGCTGTGGTTGTACATGTACAATGGTCCCTGTTACAATGTAGAGCTCAGCCATTCCATTGTTGATCTTCTGTCACAACTCCCCTGACATCCAACTCTGTTTCAAAGCTCCACATGTATGCCTTTCAGAAACAACTTTGTATATAAATATGATTACATCAGCAATAACAATTTTCAACAACATCCAGAGCTTTGTAATTTGTCTTTCCGTTTTAAGTCCACTGTTGGTCCGTGTGATGGTTTGGTGTTGCTATCAATCACATCTTCCAGTTCCTTAAGTCTTTTGACAGCAGCTCGAAATGCATCATTGACGTTGGTGGAATCCTTTGCACTAGTTTCAAAGTAAGGCATGCGTCCATTTGCATGACACCACTCCTGGGCCTCCTCACTCCCAACTACACGATTTTCTACATCCACTTTGTTTCCAATTATCACAAAAGGAAAGCTATCCCCCTCCTTTATATCAGCGTAATACAGAAACTCCTTCCTCCACATGCCTAAATTACGATAACTTTGCACGTCATCGACCGCAAAAGTCAGGAGGCAGCAGTCCGCCCCTCGGTAGAAAGGGGTACGAAGAGACTTGAATCGTTCCTGTCCCGCTGTATCCCAGATCTGCATCTTATACAGTTCATTGTCCACTTCCACATCTTTATTAAGAAACTCCACACCAATCGTGTGGAATGACTGTGCATCAAATTTATTGCTGACAAAACGATTCATCAGAGAGCTCTTGCCAACACCTCCGTCTCCTAGCAACACCACCTTCAGCAGCTTGGCTTTGGCAGCCATGACAACTCTTCTTAGGCGCACAAGTTCCTGAAACAATAGGTACATATATCAGCTATGCCTTCCAATTAAACCCTGAGTTACATTAACTGGGTATCGTCACTGTCGGATGGTGGACTTCTGTATGTACTATGTTATATCTCACTAACAGAAAGTTACCAGTAAGTAAAGTGAATTATTTAAGACACAAATTTTACAAAGTGTATGTTAACTAATGTGGACCAAATGAAGTATACTTTTTATGTGTACATTCCCCCCCCACCACAACTCTAAATTACGATTAATTCAGAACTTTAGAAAATACAGCTGTTAGTCTGTATTTAAGCAATCCCAAGCAGGACTATGAAGCAATGTCAGACTTCAGGCTAAGGTTAAATTGTAAATAATACAAGCACTTTCTTGGAAAACAGCATTTTACAAAACATTGTACACTTGTGTGTAACCTATCACTTGTAAACCACCTCTTTCATACAAACAACAACCATACACAATGTTAGAGTTTGGATGTAAGTCTCGATTGCTCAATGATTTCCAAAATAAGTCTGTTGCTTTTTATAACAATCAGACTGCTATAGATACATGTATGCAAATATTTCCACACTAAAACATTAACATGAGGCTCAATGGCCTTAGCTGTCACCTGAGTTATATAAAGGGTACTGGTAGCTCTCTATTTCATTATTGAGATGTGATGTGGAAATCAACATGTTAACAAAGTAAAATATGATACTCGCCATGTCACCAAATGATAAGAACTTGAAAAACTATTCAAACAAATTTATTTTGCTATTTAGAAATGTTAATGTTATTTAGCCAATTTTCCTCTTTGGCCAACCCCTGGGATAGGTCAGGATCTTACTTTGGCCAACCCCTGGGATAGGTCAGGATCTTATGTTGGCCAACCCCTGGGATAGGTCAGGATCTTATGTTGGCCAACCCCTGGGATAGGTCAGGATCTTATGTTGGCCAACCCCTGGGATAGGTCAGGATCTTATGTTGGCCAACCCCTGGGATAGGTCAGGATCTTAATTTGGCCAACCCCTGGGATAGGTCAGGATCTTATGTTGGCCAACCCCTGGGATAGGTCAGGATCTTAATTTGGCCAACCCCTGGGATAGGTCAGGATCTTATGTTGGCCAACCCCTGGGATAGGTCAGGATCTTACTTTTGCCAACCCCTGGGATAGGTCAGGATCTTACTTTTGCCAACCCCTGGGATAGGTCAGGATCTTACTTTGCCCAACCCCTGGGATAGGCCAGGATCTTATTTTGGCCAACCCCTGGGATAGGTCAGGATCTTACTTTGGCCACCCCCTGGGATAGGTCAGGATCTTACTTTGGCCAACCCCTGGGATTGGTCAGGATCTTACTTTGGCCAACCCCTGGGAGAAGGTCAGGATCTTACTTTGGCCAACCCCTGGGATTGGTCAGGATCTTACTTTGGCCAACCCCTGGGAGAAGGTCAGGATCTTACTTTGGCCAACCCCTGGGATTGGTCAGGATCTTACTTTGGCCAACCCCTGGGAGAAGGTCAGGATCTTACTTTGGCCAACCCCTGGGAGTGGGTCAGGATCTTACTTTGGCCAACCCCTGGGATAGGTCAGGATCTTATGTTGGCCAACCCCTGGGATAGGTCAGGATCTTACTTTCCAATACTATTTGATTTCAATTTTTATTATAACTATTCCAACCAAGTTTGAATTATTTCTTGCTAAAAATGGACAAGATATAGTCAGAAGTGTTATTTCCCTATACATTTGTATAAACCAAGGAGAACAGATGACCAAAGGGTAATATAACTAACAGTTTATATAATGCACATTAGGGCATTTCCATCCATAAAAGAAATTGGTTTGAATCTTGTACCATCTGATCATGAGTGCAGAGTTTTTTTTAAAATATCAGCCATTTTCTGCTTTTTGGCCCCACCCCTCCAGCCCCTGGGTCAAGGACAGATCTTATTTTTTCATACCGATAATGCACATAAGGACCTTTTTATCCATGAAGAGTATTTGCTTGTAACAGATCTGAGTGTGATGAATCAGATTTTTGAACTTTTAACCATTTTCCACATTTGGACCCCACCCCTCCACCCCCTGGGGATGGGGCAGGTTATGATTTTCTCATACCAGCTAATTGCCATCTGGCATCATAATCACTCCAAGTTTGAATAATTTCCTGCTGAAAATTGACAAAAAAAAATCCCTATATAAACTATAGTAAACTTTATCCCCTCCCCAAGGGAGAACGGATGGCCCAGGGGTAGTACTGATACTTGCAATTGACATAAAGCCCCTGATGGTCTATCCATCCATGCAAAAATATTACTATAGTACCTCTGAGTCTGGAGAAGGAAGACTTTTGAAATATTATTTAATATATACCCTTTGGGGCCCCGTCCTGGCCCCTGGGGTTGGGGCATGAATCCCAATTTTTTCAATTTGATACCATCTTCTTCCAAGAAAAATTCTCACCAAGTAAGAATAATTTCCTATTGAAAATTGACAAAATATACCCAAAAGTGTTATATCTTTCTATAAACTTTAAATTTTCCTTTTGACGCCCCGCCCTGACCCCTGGGGTTTGAGTAGCAATTGATCCCAATTTTACAATTTTGTAGCCTTATCTACCAAGGATGATTCTGACAAAGTTTAAAAAAATTCCATCTTCTGGTTCTTGAGAAGAAGTCGAAAATGTAAAAAGTTTGCACACGACAAGACGCCGACGGCCAGAAAGCAATCAGAATAGGTCACTTGTGCAAAGCTCAGGTGACCTAAACACTATAAAGCTTTTGTAAATGTCTAATCTTTACCTTCCAGCTGTATTAACAATACCTGTTTACAGAGTCTGACACCAGGTCCATCCAACATTATTGAAATTTCAGTTGAGGAGAGCTTAATCAGGTCGGTATAGGGAAGGCTAACAAAACAATAATTAACAGGCTACTTGTGTATATATGTCTATACCAATTAAACCGTGACATATATTATTGATGAATGACCTTTAGTATTGACCCCTATTGTAACCTTGGTTTACTATGTACAATGCTTACCTCCACACATTACATCCAGTATGTACACATTTCTGTATTGGTACACTATAGATTTTTGTTGCAGGCTTGTCTAAACAAATTTTCTCTTCTACTAGCAACAAAAGAGTAGCTACCAGTACAGTTATATTAGCCTAAAAGTCTATCCCACTTAGGAAAGTTAATTTGGTTTTCAATTTAGATGACACTTCACATATGGAAGGCAACCTACGAGGAAGCAACACATACGTTTGTCTGGTTGAAAATTCATTTGTCTGGTTGAAAATCAAACAGATTATAAAACAGGAAATAACATCATTTACAAGTTGCTTCTCTGTAATCTTCAAATGACATCTATCAACCATGTGATTGGTCAGGCTTTTATACATGAAACCAATCAAAGAAGAGAATGTAAATGAGTGCATGTGTAACCCCTGAATTTTGAGGATGATTAAAGAGGGACTTGTATTGATTTTTTTCTGCTAACATGTTTAACTCATTCACCCCTGAAGACACATTTGAACTCTTCCAATTCACAGGTTGGAATAGTTCATTATGAAATTTCAGGGGCGAATGAGTTAACCTAATAAGCGAACTTAAACAATGATTAAGCAGCTTTTTTAGCTATTCACTTTTTTAACAACTTAGCAATAGTTAATTTTCATAACCAAAGTTTAAAAAAAAAAAAAAAAAGTTATATGAAAAAATATTGATTTCAAACTTGATTAATAATCTGTAAAAGTAAGAATTATTTGTTGGAATGTAATTATACACTACTGATTATCTGACATATACTTCATTATTTCTGTGATGATTTTCTGGAAGCTCTAGATCCGATTAGCTGTTCATAAAAATAATATACTTTGCTAAAACCATCCTATAAACCAATGATTACTAAATAATGTTAAAATTAACTTACATATCGTTATGTTATTACTCTAATTTTGAGTTTTCTTCCTCGATGTGGCATCACACATGATAGATGGATCACAATGGGGAATGGTTGGCAGTGACATGCTTTGCTTAAAGGAAAAATAATTAGATACCATAGCCAATCAAAAATTCCTTGGGAGACGAGTCTACTGGCTTAATCTCTGATCAGAAATGATGATAGACCACAAGCTTATATTGCCTAGTAATGTAAACGCTAAAAGGCAAAAGATCTTTGGTCAAACACTGAAGATTATATATTGGCAGATCAGTGAAGTGCCGAAAGCAGATTTTACAGGTTTTCATTAATCACATCCAACCTCTTTTCCAGAAAAAGGTGGGAGGTGTGCTTATAAAAAAGGGCAAGTGTGCTTTTTAGGTAGAATATGGTATGTTATTATTATTACAACTGAAGCATATAACATTTTGTTTAAATTACTGAAGGTAACAAGTACACACAGGGGTTGTACTTAAATAGACGGGGTATACATTTTCCATCAATGTTCGATACACCTGATGATTAATTATACATGTTCTGATCTATACTGATGGTCTATGGATGAGTGGTGGTAAGACACATTGGGTCTGTTTTTCCAGATACATACCTTGATTTATTACCTGATCAGGACTCTTACTACAGTCATACAGCCATTAGACTAGGCAATATTTCAGGATTTGTCTTTTCGTTTCACACTGTTACAATGCATGATAACTCGAACCACAACTTCGTTTAGAACTCATGTATCTCATAGGTAGGACATCAATGGAAAGCCTATGGCTTGTAATGATGTTATTTTAATTGATTGTTGATGATGGAGTGCGCGAAGAATGGCATACATTGTATGAAATCAAATGTATCTTAGACGTCTAGTGAAGTCTAATTGTCACAAAAGTATTAATTATTATTTACACATCGTAGATTAAAAGGACGGATAAAATGTGTGTGCATGATCTTTCCAGTGCACGTTTAACCTTTTTTTAAAACTATTCAAACTGTCATGATGACGAATTAAAACAAGAATTGATTCCAAACATTTTAGCATCTTTAACACCATGGTGGTAAACTTTATTTATTTTGCAACAATGATATGAAAAAGTTAACTCATTACAACTTTTATTAATTATTCTTGTTTGCCCGGATGTTATAGTGCTCTGGGGGTCTTAATGTGGAAAGAAACCAGAGTACCAGGAGGAAACCCAGGTAGTCGGGCAGGTGTACCTCCCAGTTAGTCGGGCAGGTGTATACCTCCCAGTTAGTCGGGCAGGTGTACCTCCCAGTTAGTCGGGCAGGTATACTTACAACACAGTTTGGGTACCCCTCTGCCAAGCACAAATCCAGTGCTTAAAGCAAGGGTTGGCAAGCTCGCCACGTTGTAACATGAGATGAGAAAGAGAAATACAACACCCAGATTGGGATTCAAACTCTAATCATGGATGCTATACCAATTGAGCTAACCTGGTCGCAGGTAATCGACCCAGTCCAGTTTTGCTACAGTTATTACAGCCCGGCAGCTGGTGACCCTTCCTGCTTAGGCAGTGATAACCCTTGTCAGGGAACTAATGAACCTGAATTGCAACGGTCTTAGTGGGCGAAGATTTGGAAAAAGGGAGTGAGTGATGAGAATAGAGGATGGCATTGTTTAAGTGTCAAAGTTGCCTTAGCTTACTAGCTTCTGCTGAAGGGAATTTTCCATTAGCTAAGCGGTAGAGTGTACTCTGGTTGGAGTGTCGGATCATGTATTGCTTTCACTTCTTCCTTGCTATTACAATTGTAACACTGACAGTGCTGAGTTATAAAAGCTAAGACAGTTTATCATAGAAATCAGCTGTTAATTATTGTCGGCGTTAGATACTTTCATGTCTGAGAACGTGATACTCATTCCTTTGGACTAAAAAATCATATTGTGTGTAAGCCTGAGATAGGTCTTTTGATAAAAATGCTAGGTTAATAAGTTTACTGTACTTCATTTCGGGGAAAACTTCCATTGATTTCAAAACCACAATAGCAATCAGCATCACATGATCCGTGTATGGAGGTGTAAGGAAGATGAATTGAGCACTATACGAGACGTATTCCATATCTAACAATATGTTGACATAATGTGTTTAGGGGTATATCACAATTCACACCTGTGAGAACAGGTAGGTAGGAACTACCTTATGTTGACAACTGGACATCACCGACTGACACACATTGCGACCCCCGGGCACTGTCTACGTATAACGCGTTATTGGAGAACGACAACAAGATACGACATGAAATTATATTAAATACACTTCCAAATAAGTTTGGATAAGTAAATAAACCAAGCCGAAACAATAATACTTACAAAAATCCAGAAAGTCTCTGCAATTACATACGTTCAATCTCCTGTTATGTGTAACATGATGGCAGGCATTAATGACGTCACTGATTGTCATGTGACTGATCACGCGGGGATTCCCTTTCCTGTTTCCGTTGCGAGGGAAGCACTTTGTGACTTTCTCCAATAATCTAAATGCTAATATGATAATCACACTCTATTCTAGCGATCATTTTATGTTATAGGCTATACATAAAGTGATTCATGTAACGTGTTTGCTCGTGCCATTGTTGACATGATCAGCTGATTTAAACATTACTCATCGTGGTACAGAATCGTGTCTGTCGCGATCAGCTGATCTGTTTCTGGTAAGATTTACCTCCCCTGGAACAGAAAGCCTACTTATGAGTCATAACATATGTTGGTGAAATGACCACTTTAATTAATAAGCGATTCACTTCATTTATATTGCACTGTATACCATTTATATTATGTTGTTATGTCTAGTCTTGTTATGGTGTTTTATCTCCTTTCTATGTAACGTTAGTGAAGGCAAATTCGTCACATTAGTAAGGGGGTTCAGTTAATAATTCGACCAAATGTACCCTCTTTTTTCATGTACAAATCAGTCTTTGGTAATTGTCGGTCTCTTGACGTAATCATCAGCAATCAGCAATTGTTTCAGGCCGACAACAAATTCTTTTCAAATATAAATCTAGCAAATACTATGGTATTTTAATTAAAGTGTTGTAAGATGGCTGAATAGGTTAGACGCATCTTTTTTAAAATATACTGATTGATTGTTTTCTAAATATATATTGCATGAACATGGAAAATGAATTATCAAATCTTTCCGAGCGTCATTTCCATAAACAAGCATTGGAGCGGTCCATAAGAAAATGTGTTATTACCCGTAGTGATTTATTTTTGTCTCTGATTAAATTACATGACATATGTATACCTAGATCTATATTTGTTTAGTAAAAAAAGATACAGAACTATTGTTTTATATTTGTTACATACGACATTAAAATAAAACTGCTTTAGTCTTGAAAACGAATCTGATAAATAAATAACAAATTCAAATTCAAATGTAGAATCTACTTTATTTCCAAATTAGGGCCCTTTGAGCATCACACTTAACAATCATAATTAAAACAGTTGTACAAAACAAAACATACAAAATTACATGAACACTGTATTGTAGTAAGAAATGTGTAATAGACAGAAATTTGGTCAATAAAGAGATTTTACAGAGTATGCACTATGTTGTCAGCATTATCAGTTCCATCATTGTTTGTGCATAGTTATCAGCCTCGTCTGTCAATACACCTATGATATACACAAGGTTGCTAACTGTCCCCCTAGTAAGACGACCCCGTTCCAGAAAACATGTGATTTTGTCATAACCGTTCATAGTATGACGCCGGGAGCAGTCTAGATCGACAGGGAAATATTTTTTCTTTAATTTGATGTAGCAATTGATTCAAAAATAAATTTTTGATATAAGAAAAATAATTAAAGAATAAGTTTCATTTTCGTCAACAGAAATGTTGAAGATTAATGTAGGAAGAACTAGTCTTGGTTGATTGAAGGAGGAATATCTGTGCAGGTGAATCATTGAATTTGAATTTGTATTCGTTGTAGTTATCTTTTAGGGATCAGACTCGGGACAATTTTAGTTCCGGGGATGATTAAAGTAACCATGTGATGTGTTTTAATGGCTAAGAGAACGGAGTATTCCGTCTTTGCGTATTGCAGAGTTATCTTCTCGAGTGAGCAGGTATTGATTGTTACGTCGTTTGTTTGTGAGAGTAACGTCATCAATTTTTGAGAAAACGACGTAATTTTCTCACACAAACCAATGACGTAACAATCAATACTTGCTCACAATAACGATAACTCTGCAATACGAAAAGACGGAATAAGAGGCAGATAGTTCTATTTATTACTGTTTTCATTCTCGACACTACTTGCTACAACTAAGTGCCAGCATTTTTATAATTTCATGGGGTATTATTGGCCGCTCTATTTTTTTCTGTTTGACAATCACTGCAATTCTATGTTTTGGGGGATTGTTTGGAGACATCTTTTATTTGTTTTATGACATGTGTGTCAAGTGACAAATTGTTACTTCCCCTTTATTTCCCGTCCCCAAACAATATCCCAGCTGATATCTTTGTTGACATAGTTTTTTCTAGTGCAGTGTCTACATGTTATATATTTCATGTTATAAATGTTTATTATACATGTCTTCTGATTTTTGTGAGTCCCATTTGAATTCATGTCTGTTTTTTCTTACAATTCGACCGTCCCGGTGTTGTTTATTAATACATATGTACTCCATTATATTTATTCTACAAATTTTCCTATGATGTGATTTGGTAATATCCCACTACAATTAAAAAGTATTTTGTAATGTATAACAATGCCCCAATTCTACTAGAGATATCTCTGATATAGAATATTTCATGCCTTTTTTCTTGCTCTCTCTATTCATAAACATACCATGTACAGTATAGATACCCCCATGCCTTGCTCAGGTGTATATTGATTTCCAATAATAAACCCTACCTTATTCGGGTAAAATATGTACATGTATTTATTTTCAATATAACTACCTAATAAAATGTATCCTTTCAGTTAAAGATTGTTAATACAAACTCACACACTGAACATAAAACATATGCTCTGGATATTCCCGAGGGATAATATTTATATGGTGATGTTTGGTTGTTCCGTGAACAATTATCCAAATATAACTGAAAAGTTAAATATGTAAAATTTGATCATCAGAATATTCTGGCACATGCAAATCTGTATATCCTCTGACTGGCAATGTGTACAGGAAAAAGAAGAGTCAGTCACAAACAGTTGGTAATTCAGTGGCGGATCCAGAGTTTTTTTTTGGGCTTCGGGAACCCCCACCCCCACCCTGATAATTTTCTTTGAAAATCATGTATTTTCACCATTTTCCTCAATTTTTCCCCACATGGAAACCTCCCCCTAGGAAATTTGCTCCCCCCCCCCCCCCCACCCCACCCAGATAGGTCTCTGGCCGCCACTGGTAATTTTATGTTTGTGAATGATGTGCGGATGAGATTGGACTGTATATAGTGACATATAAACTTACATTTCAAATAATTCACATTCATTGTTGTATATATTGAGTTTTATTACATGTTTAAATGATCAGTTGTTATGGTTAGCTTGGTACCACCAATAATAATACAGTGACTATGTGACTCGTCCTGGTTAGCTTGGTACCATCAATAATAATACAGTGACTATGTTACTCGTCCTGGTTAGCTTGGTACCACCAATACTAGTACAGTTACTATGTGACTCGTCCTGGTTAGCTTGGTACCACCAATACTAGTACAGTTACTATGTGACTCGTCCTGGTTAGCTTGGTACTACCAATAATAATACAGAGACTATGTGACTCGTCCTGGATAGCTTGGTACCATCAATAATAATACAGTGACTATGTTACTCGTCCTGGTTAGCTTGGTACCACCAATACTAGTACAGTTACTATGTGACTCGTCCTGGTTAGCTTGGTACCATCAATAATAATACAGTGGCTATGTGACTCGTCCTGGTTAGCTTGGGACCACCAATAATAATACAGAGACTATGTGTCGTTGTCTTGGTTAGCTTGGTACCACCAATAATAATACAGAGGCTTTGTGACTCGTCCTGGTTAGCTTGGTACCACCAATACTAGTACAGTTACTATGTGACTCGTCCTGGTTAGCTTGGTACCCCCAATAATAATACAGAGACTATGTGACTCGTCCTGGATAGCTTGGTACCATCAATAATAATACAGTGACTATGGGACTCGTCCTGGTTAGCTTGGGACCACCAATAATAATACAGAGACTATGTGTCGTTGTCTTGGTTAGCCTGGTACCACCAATACTAATACAGTGACTATGTGCCTCGTCCTGGTTAGCTTGGTACCATCAATAATAATACAGTGGCTATGTGACTCGTCCTGGTTAGCTTGGGACCACCAATAATAATACAGAGACTATGTGACTCGTCCTGGGTAGCTTGGTACCATCAATAATAATACAGGGACTATGTGACTCGTCCTGGTTAGCTTGGTACCATCAATAATAATACAGTGACTATGTTACTCGTCCTGGTTAGCTTGGTACCACCAATACTAGTACAGTTACTATGTGACTCGTCCTGGTTAGCTTGGTACCATCAATAATAATACAGTGACTATGTGACTCGTCCCGGTTAGCTTGGTACCACCAATAATAATACAGTGACTATGTGACTCGTCCTGGTTAGCTTGGTACCCCCAATACTAATACAGTGGCTATGTGCCTTGTTGTCTTGGTTACCTTAGTACCACTATAGTTACATAATAATACAATGGCTATGTGCCTCGTAGTCTTGGTTACCTTAGTACCACTATAGTTACATAATAATACAGTGACTATGTGCCCCATTGTCTTGGTTACCTTAGTACTACTATAGTTACATAATAATACAGTGTCTATGTGCCTCGTAGTCTTGGTTACCTTACTACCACTATAGTTACATAATAATACAGTGACTATGTGCCTCTTAGTCTTGGTTACCTTAGTACCACTATAGTTACATAATAATACAGTGGCTATGTGCCTCAGTGTCTTGGTTACCTTAGTACCACTATAGTCACATAATAATACAGTGTCTATGTGCCTCGTAGTCTTGGGTACCTTACTACCACTATAGTTACATAATAATACAGTGGCTATGTGCCTCAGTGTCTTGGTTACCTTAGTACCACTATAGTTACATAATAATACAGTGTCTATGTGCCTTGTAGTCTTGGTTACCTTAGTACCACTATAGTTACATAATAATACAGTGACTATGTAACTATAGTGGAAGTAAGGTAACCAAGACTACGAGGCACATAGACACTGTATTATTATGTAACTATAGTTACATAATAATACAGTGACTATGTGCCTCGTAGTCTTGGTTACCTTACTTCCACTATAGTTACATAATAATACAGTGACTATGTGCCTCATTGTCTTGGTTACCTTAGTACCACTATAGTTACATAATAATACAGTGGCTATGTGCCTCGTAGTCTTGGTTATCTTAGTACCACTATAGTTACATAATAATACAGTGGCTATGTGCCTAGTAGTCTTGGTTACCTTGGTATCACCAATCATGATAAAGCGACTATGTGCTTCACAATCCACCATGTGCCGATAGACTAGAACAAATTCCATCCTGTAAAAGGAAGTTACCTGGAACAGTTGTTTAGTCTCTATAGAGATGTCTCTATAACAGCAATTCACGAACGTTTATATACATGTACAAATATATTTATTTAGTTTATTTCATGGAAGCCAATAATTATTATCAATCTTTGTTACTTATAGATATGTCCATTTCCTTGTTATTCTTGACATTAGGACACCAGTCATCAGTTTACCTGCTGGCACGGATGGGAATATAAGCTATACAAATTCTCCATTACATTTATGTTGTTGATGAATTATATGAAGCACAATCACGTTTTTTCTTAAAATGTCATAAAGCATCGATCCTGAATTAAATTGTGTTGGAGGAAACACAAATTAATGTCCAATAAACAAGTCATTCTGGGAACTGTAGGATCCACAAAATATCACTAATCTCTATAGAAGGTATTCTCAAGGTGCTCGGATATACTAACTGAACAGCTGTCATAAGTATATACGGCTAAACATGAGGATACGAAGAATTACATGTGATTAAGCCTTACAGTAAAACGTGATGTTTTATTTTTTTGAGGTGATTAGAAAAGTTGTTTTATATTGTTTTCAAGTGTTTTATTACTTTATATTACTTTTTATTTCAAAAATCATAAGTTTAATGACAATATCAAATATTTCGTATGAAACTGGTGATAAATATATCAAATTCCTATTAAGAATTTATCACACGACTAATGAAGCCCCTTCCTATGTGATAGCTATTGTTAAATCTCTTTGTTATAGTAGATATACTGAAGTATGTTTTGTATAATTTATGTAAATTATAAATATATCAGACACCTCGGTATGCAGTGGAAACATTAGATTCCAGATTTTTTGTAAAAATATAGCAATGGTCACTAAGATAAATGTAACAGAGGTGATTATTTTCTAGCTCCTGTACTAGGAGTAAAACCCAGGACCTCTGGATTACAAGTCTAATGCTCTAAAAAGGAGTTAAATAGAAATTCTCTCTAGCCGAAATGAAGATAAGCTGCTTGTATTTTATCAGGGTGACACTATCATATGGAACTTGAAATGGCTGATTTTAAACTGCTTCAAATCAGGGCACCAATGTTTTATGTGAACGAGAGCCTAGGATATATACCGTTGTTTATGCCAGGTTTTCCATAGCCGAGCAAGCTTTTCAAAAAAATACATTAAAGTCTGGTAAATCTGTTTTAAAAGGATTTGAACAATCAGACCCAGTACATTTATAATGTGTTATATTGAGTGAACCTGTGTTATACCAGTACATACATGTTAATGTAAACTTATTACATTTTACACACATTATATTATCATTGTCAAGTGTATTAACTGATTGTGTATAACTATTAAGGTTAGTGACAGTGATCACCACCGGCCTGGATCAATCTCCTGATCCAAGATATTGACACGATGTATACACAATGATTGACTGTAGTTATAATGTGGAACTAGTGCATAGATTATTGAAGTTTGATAAAAACATTCTCTATCCAAGATGTTTTTGTTATTGCTCATTTTTTGATATTATGACACTGCGACATGGATTTTTCTTTCATGTTAAGTATCATAACAAATCGATAGTGGTACATGGTAAGAAAACAAGGAAGATATTCACATTTTGAAGTGAAAATAATTTGAGAACGAGTTATTTACACTAATATA
Organism: Mizuhopecten yessoensis; assembly: GCF_002113885.1. NCBI lineage: Eukaryota > Metazoa > Mollusca > Bivalvia > Pectinida > Pectinidae > Mizuhopecten > Mizuhopecten yessoensis. The sequence continues at coordinate 170,831 of NW_018407163.1, read as the reverse complement.
TTAAACACAATGTCATTTGAGCTCACTTGGCACGAAGTGCCTGTGAGCTAGGGTCATGTTTGGCCAGTAGGTACCTGGGATAGAATGCTATAAACTTTCCTCCAATAAATAACCTTGACCTACTTTCAAGATCACAGGGGTCAAATATGTAAAAATAATAATAAACAACTTCTTCTGATTAATGAGGCGGCCCAGAGTGATGATACTTGGCCGTTAGGTACCCGGCATGGCATGGATGTTATTAAATTTTCTCATATAAATTACCTTGACCTACTTTCAAATTCACTAGGCATGGCATGGATGTTATTAAATTTTCTCATATAAATTACCTTGACCTACTTTCAAATTCACTAGGGTCAAACGTGTTAAAAAAACTTTAAACAACCTCTTTCAAACAACCAAGAGGCCTAGTGTAATTATACTTACACAGTAGGTACCTTAGATGTAGTGCTATAAACTTTTCCCCAATAAATTACCTTTAACTACTACAAAGATATAAATATGTTAAAAAAACGTCTTCTGAATAACCAGGAGGCCCAGGGTGATGATGTTTGTCCAGTAGGTACCTAATATGTAGTGCTAGGATGGTTTCCTCAAATGGAATACCTTAACAATGACCTTGACTTACTTTCAAGGTCATATACATCAAATATGTAAAACCTTTAAACAACTCGTCTACATAGCAAGGAGGCCATGGGTGATGATATTTGTCCAGTAGCTTGCTGGTACAGAAGAGTATAAAGTTATATCCAGTTAATGACCTTGACCTACGTTTAAATTCACAGGGATCAAATGTGAAAAACATCTTTAAACAGCTTTTTCCTGATAACGAAGAGTGCCATCAAAGAAATGATATTTCCATATTTTTGGACTAACAGGACTCCACGTTGTATAAAATGGAGGGTCTGTTTCCCAAAAGTGCAGCAGGTCGGGGCCCCGTAGATCTAGAGTTAACCAGAGAAAAACATTCCGCCTTACGTACGGATTTGGTGACCTCAATCATTTAGTCCGGAACATTCTTATTTTAATGTTTAAGATACATGTTACGAAATAACTGGTTTACTGAAATTTCATAATGCGTCCTGATTGTATGAATAATCGAAAATAATGTTACAGTGATCAATCCTGTGATTTAATGTAATCATATTTGTCTTCTTGATGTTTATTTTTATTTTTTTGTTCCAACGTTGTTAAATCTTGCTGTTTGCATTATTCAGTTAGGGAATGCAACCTTGGACTCTTTAAAACTGCACGACCTTTCCCCGCTGAGGAACATTTTGATTTCAATGAACTCTAGCTCAAATTGTGTCCTCCCTCTCCCCATTAGTTTTATTGGCCATCCGTAAATTAAACTTCCTAGTCAGTATATGTTTATAGCAATATAGTAGTCATCATCCGGGGCATATCTTGCCCAGTCATCCGGGGCATATCTTGCCCAGTCATACGGTTTGTTCTCCTTTCTCCCTCTTTTTCTGATCAAAGGAATTATATAAACACTGGAAAACAATCGAGGTGTCATTATAGTCTGTTCTGGTATTTTACCTGTTCAGCAATAGGAAATACTGTGTTAGTTATAGGAACATTTAACAAATATATTTCCTGATTTTAATAATATTTACTGGAATTCTGAATAAATATATACAAGATTCCAGTTATTACTTAATTAAAACACATCAAAATACGTTAACTGAAAACCTGCTTTTATTAATTTCATATTAAATCAATTTTATACATTTTTACTATACATTTACATGTATGTTAAATGTATATTTCATAAAATAGAACTAAATTTAGCAAGCAATTTATGACAAATATAATCAGTAAAGACAGAGATCATGTATTACATTATTAAATATGCAAAAACAGATGCAAAGCTGGAAATGAAAATAAATAAAACAAAATTAATTACATGTACACATGGCTTATCACTGGTTGATCAAATCAATCATATTCATAAAATGCACACATGCACAAAGATACGTGATATAAAACTAATATAATAGCACTAACTTACTAAAGGTGAAATATTGGGAAGTCCATAAAAAGCACAGATAATAAAAAGTCCATAATTTTAAGAAATTCTACCAAAGCACCAAATAAAAATCCATAACAAGCACATTTATCACAATGTCACTATAAATGCAACAGATGGAATGCTGTGTCGGCGTACTGGATTACATCTGTTGTACCATTCTCCAAGCGTTCCTTTAGTTGGTTAAGGCGGCTGTCGATGTTACGGTAGTTTGCTCTTGGTCATTAGTATCAACTAGAAATATCAGTGGACCCAAGCCATATTGGATTATCAAATAGAAACATAACTAATGATTATGTTTTAGGGTAAAATAATCTAATGAGTGATACCAAATTATAAATAATTACACTGAAGACGCATTTATTGGCAAAAAAGATTCCATGAAAATAATGCTCCAATATGAATTTGCTTCACCCTGAATTAAATCAATTTAGATTTAAATTTTAAATTTTAAAATTTAAATTAATCAAAGCATTATCATTTATATATATATATACTATTAAGAATATAAAATATGTAAAATATTTGTGGATTTCACGTTACTGTTTTGTATGATCTAGCTGATGAAAATGGTATATGATATGAAAAAAATGTCTAAAAATGATGAAAATAGACTATATTAAAGCTACCTGTATATGACAGTACTGTATATATGATAAAGATAGTGTGGGAGAACACAGGTAGAAACCAGGTAAAATATATATGAAACAGACTATAACTGGTATCACAACATTACTGCCTCTATGGTTTTTTTAAAAGTGTGCGAAAGGAGAACTGTATTAAAAATATCAACCCTGCTTGTCATCCGGGACCTTCCTCGCCAAATCACACATATAATGCATAAACAGTATTCCTGCTTGTCGTTAGGGGCCTTCCACAAAAAAATCATCTAGATATTATACATAGTAACCCTGCTTGTCATTCAGAACCTTCCTCGTCAAAGTCATATACATATTATTTACAGTAACCCTGGTTGTCATCAGGGACCTTCCTCGCCAAATCACATACACATTATACACAGTAACCCTGGTTGGCATCAGGGACCTTCCTCGCCAAATCACATATTTATTATATACAGTAACCCTGGTTGTCATCCGGAACATTCCTTACCAAAATCACAGATATAGTATACACAGTAACCCTGGTTGTCATCCGGAACCTTCCTCGCCAAAATCACAGATATAGTATACACAGTAACCCTGGTTGTCATCCGGAACATTCCTTACCAAAATCACAGATATAGTATACACAGTAACCCTGGTTGTCATTTAGAAACTTCCTCACCAAATCACATACATATTATATACAGTAACCCTGGTTGTCATTAAGAAACTTCCTCACCAAAATCACATACATATTATATACAATAACCCTGGTTGTAATTCAGAACTTTCCTCACCAAATCACAAATATGTTACATACAATAACCCTGGTTGTCATCCGGAACTTTCCTCACCAAATCACGGACATATTATATACAGTAACCCTGGTTGTCATTCAGAAACTTCCTCACCAAAATCACATACATGTTATATTCCGTAACCCAATCTAATATCTTATAATAGCAGTAGTCCTGCTGATAATTTTGGACATTCCTCGTCAAGTTACATATATGGTCTTATCATCATCCGGGGCTTTTCTATGTCGGGATCTACGGTAGCTATATAGGTGTCTATGCCTTTCAGAGTTTTCTGCCTTTCAATCACACCTTTCAGAGTGTTCTGCCTTTCAGAGTTTTCTGCCTTTCAGTGTATCACACTTTTCAGAAACACTTGCGTGTCTTATTTAATTTGAGAAATATACACACAACATTACTAATATATGATTACTACAATCTGTTATTTCAATGTCCCTTGATCAAACGACGCTGAATCAAAAAAATGAACTTGTTGCAAATGTTTGATTCGAATCCATCATCAGTTATCACAGATCGCTGGTAATGGTCGCTGTCTAAGGTATTGTGATGTGAATTATCTTTGATCATTACAGGGCAGTACGTATGTTCTCTATAGAATCACATGTACGCAGATTTTGACCTCTTTGTTCAATATGGCCAATGGTTTCGTGTACAATCTTTCTGGTTGGTTTATCCAATTTGCTAGTACAAGAGGCAATACTTATAAGTAGTATGCTCCCTATAACGACCACTATAGCGGCTATACCGTTGTTTATATTCTTCCGTCTTAATTTGTCTCTTTCCATCTTCTCAATTTTTGACTGTGACTGTGACGAAGATGCTATTGACGATGTGATCACTGTTGAAGAACTCGATGACACAGTCGTTATTCCGGAGGTGACAACTGTAGAAGTCGGGGCTGTAGAATCTGTCGATGATACAGAAATAGTAGCGTTGGTGGGATTCCCTCGGGTCGGATTATCTCCAGTAACAGTACTGGTTTGATTCCCTCCAGTGACAGTACTGGTTTGATTCCCTCCAGTGACAGTACTGGTTTGATTCCCTCCAGTGACAGTACTGGTGGGAGTAGTCGTCACTGTTGTTGTGGTTGCCGTAACTGAACATACAGTCAGGAGGAAAAATCCTACCGACACAAACATAACACCAGAGTCCATCATGATTGTTCAAAATTAGAAAGTGTAACAACGGGTCTCTTGCCAGACTAGATCTAAACCAACACACACTTAAATTCCAGCATCGGCGTTGAAAAGCTAGTTGATGTACTGAGAAAGTAGTCATGCAACTCTTCCTGCATGCAGACTACGACGGAAGGTTTCAGTGTGTACTCAAACCAGAGTTACGTATTAATCAATGAGTTGGTTTTCCTGTCGGGGCACCTTAAGGAGGACTAAACGATATGATCTGTCATATACTTTATTTTATAAAAAAAACTATCATTAATATATCCGTTTAGAAAATTATAAATAAAACACTGAATTTAAAAGCTAACATATACCATTATAAAATATAATTCATTACACAATATATATGATATATAGATATGAACATGGCTTTTGGACCCCCTAGTGTGTTATCTTCAATACAATGTTTCTAAAAGGTTACATTTTGAACTTTTAAGCAATACGTCATGATAACAGCTATCGACCGATTGTTATATTTACTTTACTATCACAGACCAGGAAGTTACAGTGTAGCAGACATGCGCAGTGATGTACACTCTCAATGTTGATCTCATGCGATATGTGCGTGTCCTTTACGTTGTTTTAGAGGAGGTACTTGAGTATCAGACGCACAGTCTTATTTATCATATCTGATAAAGGCTTTTTATACATTCTTCAGAGGCGTAGCTTAAAACGTCACAAAATTTCGGTCCAGATTTTTTTTCATGACGATAGTCATTTTTTCCGCAAAAAGCGCCTCACGCTGCTGTGTCAGAACACATTCTTTTACCTGCATATATTTGTGTCTTTTCTGTTTGATGTCTGTTGGTTTCCCCGTTTTCGTTTTCGTGCCGACGTCGAGGTCCGATTTTTCAATTGTGTATTTGTTATCCTTGTGTGTTGACGCTGTGGTATAGCCAATCTGCCATTGGGGTGTAGTTTGTCTTGTGTGACGACACTGTGGTACTTTTGACTTGAGTTGACACTGTTGTATATTTTATCCTGGTGTGTTGACGCTGTGGTACATATTGTGTCTATGTTCTGAACTAGTTTTGTTATTGAAAATGTTTCTGTTTTCAACAGGACCAATTTCTATGTATTAAGGAATATTAATTCTACATTGCATGCATGATAACATGTCGTCTTGACTACAGCAATGACCTTTTGCATGGATATCTCTGATTGGCTTACAGAACGTTCAGAACACAGCAGAAGGTTCAACACCCCGCACCTTTGTTGTCAGAAATGTAACCTGTATACAGTAGGGGTACCTGTGTAGGGGGGTTATTAAATGTTTTAGAGGTTTTGATCACAATCCTTGAAGGAAGTGTTGTTGCACACAGGACAACAGATTACTGTCTATTGCTGTTATTTAATGAAATGCAGTGTTTAATTTAAGCAATTAACTAACAACTATCATAAATGGAATATTTTGGTATCCAGCTTCCATCTAAATTTTAGATGATACGTGGTCTAAGTATGTTAAACTGCATTACATATCAGTTAGTAATGAAAACCTCCAGTTGATACATCATTTAACCTTCAGGTGATACATCATTTAACCTCTGAGTGTGGCCTCTTACGTTATCATAACCTTCAGGTGATACATCATTTGAACTCTGAGTGTGGCCTCTTACGTTATCATAACCTTCAGGTGATACATCATTTAACCTTCAGGTGATACATCATTTGAACTCTGAGTTTGTCCTCTGACGTTATCATAACCTTCAGGTGATACATCATTTGAACTCTGAGTTTGTCCTCTTACGTTATCATAACCTTCTCTGTATCATGTTTGGCACGATATTCAGTTGGTATTATATTGTTTACTCACTGCTTGCTGTGTTTGATATAACTTTGGAGGTAATAAAATCTATGATTACGATAAGAAATGCCATCAGATCTTATGCTCGACATAAATATCGAATTAGTATCGCAATCTTTCTAGTACTTCATATATTACCTTTAATGCAGAAGAATGTTTGTTATAAGTATGTCAAACTCATGACTTATTGATAAGATATCTTATATGAAAATTTAATAAATAACAAGTTAACTCCTAAGCTTACTTTTTTTAACAATAAATAACATTAAATTATCTAACCAGTTAAGAAAGCTTTTTATAGTATTCATTGAGGCTTAGTAAAGAAAATAATCAAATTGCAGACTTTTTATGTCGATAGTTTTATGCGTTGATTATAAAATGTATGGCATTGCAGTATGAGGAGAATCTCTCGACCAATGACGTTGTAGTATGAGAAGAATCGCTCGACCAATGACGTTGCAGTATGAGGAGAATCGCTCGACCAATGACGTTGTAGTATGAGGAGAATCGCACGACCAATGACGTTGTAGTATGAGGAGAATCGCACGACCAATGACGTTGTAGTATGAGGAGAATCGCACGACCAATGACGTTGTAGTATGAGGAGAATCACTCGACCAATGACGTTGCAGTATGAGGAGAATCTCTCGACCAATGACGTTGTAGTATGAGGAGAATCGCACGACCAATGACGTTGTAGTATGAGGAGAATCGCACGACCAATGACGTTGTAGTATGAGGAGAATCACTCGACCAATGACGTTGTAGTATGAGGAGAATCGCGCGACCAATGACGTTGCAGTATGAAGAGAATCGCTCGACCAATGACGTTGTAGTAGGAGGAGAATCGCTCGACCAATGACGTTGTTGTATGAGAAGAATCGCTCGACCAATGACGTTGCAGTATGAGGAGAATCTCTCGACCAATGACGTTGTAGCATGAGGAGAATCGCTCGACCAATTACGTTGTAGTATAAGGAGAATCGCTCGACCAATGACGTTGTTGTATGAGAAGAATCGCTCGACCATTGAGGTTGCAGTATGAGGAGAATCGCTCGACCAATGACGTTGCAGCCTGAGGAGAATCGCTCGACCAATTACGTTGTAGTATGAGGAGAATCGCTCGACCAATGACGTTGTTGTATGAGAAGAATCGCTCGACCATTGACGTTGCAGTATGAGGAGAATCGCTCGACCAATGACGCTGTAGTATGAGAAGAATCGCTCGACTAATGACGTTGCAGTATGAAGAGAATGGCTCGACCAATGACGTTGTAGTAGGAGGAGAATCGCTCGACCAATGACGTTGTAGTATGAGGAGAATCGCTCGACTAATGACGTTGCAGTATGAAGAGAATGGCTCGACCAATGCCGTTGTAGTATGAGGAGAATCACACGACCAATGACTTTGTAGTATGACGAGAATCGTTCGAGCAATGACGTTGTAGTTTTGTATGACGTTGTAGTATGAGGAGAATCTCTTGACCAATGACGTTGTAGTAGAGAATCGCTCGACCAATGACGTTGCAGTATGAGGAGAATCTCTCGACCAATGACGTTGTAGTATTAGGAGAATCGCTCGACCAATGACGTTGTAGTATGAGGAGAATCACACGACCAATGACTTTGTAGTATGAGGAGAATCTCTCGACCAATGACGTTGTAGTATGAGGAGAATCACTCAACCAATGACTTTGTAGTATGACGAGAATCGTTCGAGCAATGACGTTGTAGTTTTGTATGACGTTGCAGTATGAGGAGAATCGCTCGACCAATGAAGTTGTTGTACGAGGAGAATCGCTCGACCAATGACGTTGTAGTATGAGGAGAATCGCACGACCAATGACGTTGTAGTATGAGGAGAATCACTCGACCAATGACGTTGCAGTATGAGGAGAATCGCTCGACCCACGACGTTGTAGTATGAGGAGAAAAGCTCGACCAATGCCGTTGTAGTATGAGGAGAATCGCTCGACCAATGACGTTGCAGTATGAGGAGAATCGCTCGACCAATGACGTTGTAGTATGAGGAGAATCGCTCGACCAATGACGTTGTAGTATGAGGAGAATCGCTCGACCAATGACGTCGTAGTATGAAGAGAATCGCTGGACCAATGACGTTGCAGTATGAGGAGAATCACTCGACCAATGACGTTGTAGTATGAGGAGAATCTCTCGACCAATGACGTTGTAGTATGAGGAGAATCACTCGACCAATGACGTTGCAGTATGAGGAGAATCGCTCGACCAATAACGTTGCAGTATGAGGGGAATCGCTCGACCAATGACGTTGTAGTATGAGGAGAATCGCTCGACCAATGACGTGGCAGTTTGAGGAGAATCGCTCGACCAATGACATTGTAGAATGAGGAGAATCACTCGACCAATGACGTTGTAGTATGAGGAGAATCATCCGACCAATGACGTTGTAGTATGAAGAGAATCGCTCGACAAATGACGTTGTAGTTTTGTATGACGTTGTAGTATGAGGAGAATCGCTCGACCAACTCGACCAATGACGTTGTAGTATGAGCAGAATCACTCGACCAATGACGTTGTAGTATGACGAGAATCACTCGACCAATGACGTTGTAGTATGAGGAGAATCGCTCGACCAATGACGTTGTAGTATGAAGAGAATCGCTCGACCAGTGACGTTGTAGTATGAGGAGAATAGCTCGACCAATAAAGTTGTTGTATGAGGAGAATCGCTCGACCAGTGACGTTGTAGTATGAGGAGAATCACTCGACCAATGACGTTGTAGTTTTGTATTGACGTTGTAGTATTAGGAGAATCGCTCGACCAATGAAGTTGTTGTATCTCGACCAATGACGTTGTAGTATGACGAGAATCACTCGACCAATGACGTTGCAGTATGAGGAGAGTCGCTCGACCAACGACGTTGTAGTATGAGGAGAGTCGCTCGACCAATGACGTTGTAGCATTAGGAGAATAGCTCGACCAATGACGTTGTAGTATTAGGAGAATCGCTCGACCAATGAAGTTGTAGTATGAGGAGAATCGCTCAACCAATGACGTTGCAGTATGAGGAGAATCGCGCGACCAATGACGTTGTAGTATGAACCAATGACGTTGCAGTATGAGGAGAGTCGCTCGACCAACGACGTTGTAGTATGAGGAGACTCGCTCGACCAATGACGTTGTAGCATGAGGAGAATCACTCGACCAATGACGTGGTAGCATGAGGAGAATAGCTCGACCAATGACGTTGTAGTATGAAGAGAATCGCTCGGTATGAGAAGAATCGCTCGACCATTGACGTTGCAGTATGAGGAGAATCTCTCGACCAATGACGTTGTAGTATGTGGAGAATCACTCGACCAATGACGTTATAGTATGAGGAGAATCGCTCGACCAACGACGTTGTAGAATGAGGAGAATCGCTCGACCAATGCCGTTGTAGTATGAGGAGAATCACACGACCAATGACTTTGTAGTATGAGGAGAATCTCTCGACCAATGACGTTGTAGTATTAGGAGAATCGCTCGACCAATGAAGTTGTTGTATCTCGACCAATGACGTTGTAGTATGAAGAGAATCGCTCGGTATGAGAAGAATCGCTCGACCATTGACGTTGCAGTATGAGGAGAATCGCGCGACCAATGACGTTGTAGTATGACGAGAATCACTCGACCAATGACGTTGCAGTATGAGGAGAATCGCGCGACCAATGACGTTGTAGTATGACGAGAATCACTCGACCAATGACATTGTCGTATGAGGAGAATCGCTCGACCAACGACGTTGTAGAATGAGGAGAATCGCTCGACCAATGAAGTTGTTGTATCTCGACCAATGACGTTGTAGTATGTATGAGAAGAATCGCTCGACCATTGACGTTGCAGTATGAGGAGAATCGCGCGACCAATGACGTTGTAGTATGACGAGAATCACTCGACCAATGACATTGTCGTATGAGGAGAATCGCTCGACCAACGACGTTGTAGTATGAGGCGAATCGCTCGACCAATGACGTTGTAGAATGAGGAGAATCGCTCGACCAATAACGCTGTAGTATGAGGAGAATCGCTCGGCCAATGACGTTGTAGTATGAGGACGTTGTAGTATGAGGAGAATCACTCGACCAATGACGTTGTAGTTTTTGGTATTTAAACAAAATATGACTTCCTGGTTAGGTTGAAGTTTCTGAGGTAAGCGAGTGTGTCTATTTTTAGTATATGAAGAGGCGGGAGATATCCTTTGTGCGATTATTTTGTACTTACGTGTGGCATGCTAAAGTAATCTGTCTACTTTTATCGGACAGCATTATATTTTATTTTATAGCATTAACATTCTATTGTGACTTGATAGTCAACACAAGCTTTTAACTCTATTTGAGTGACACATATTCTTTGAATAAATCCCCCACAAAATCACATCTGTGAAATAAATTCGTGAACACATAATATTAAACAAGGTTTTACTTCAGATAATATTTAAACAGCGACATAAACACCATTGAATGTAATTATTATCTATTTTTAACCATTACTCATATAAAACATTAAAAAAAAGTAATTAAACATGTCAACATTAACAGAACTATCGTGTTTTGTCATGTAATAAAGTGAACACAATACAATGTGAACACAATACAATGTGAACACAATACAATGTGAACACAATACATTATGAAGGTTTTAAGGAAGGAAACCTCCCTTTAAGGAGAATAAACACACATGGACGGAATCAGATGTCAAAATCGATATAAAAAGTCAATAAAGTGAGAGATAATATGAGCCCAAAGACATATAGGAAGGGAGGTGTTTTAGAAAGGGTATGTACTTCCTTTACCACTTTTAAAGGACAGAAAGCTGGTCACTAACAACCTAATACACCGTGGACATTTGATTATAAATCAAATTTGGTAAAGCTTGATATCGTAACCACACTTTACTCTGGATATTGATTAATTTGTATCATAAATATCTACTTTTTCATTATTTATAGAAAATCTCAATCAAAGTCTATGTGGGATATTAAGATTCAAGAAAGAATTGTTATTTTTTTATCATTAGCTCGATGAAAGCATGATAATTAAACATACAAAAATGTATAAAAAATATCCCTATACAGGAGAAATCATAGGCGACACGAACAATTATATTATTCCTTTTGTCGTCAAAATAGATAATATTACAAATCAAACATGACATACACGTGACTGCTCTATTAGACAGCAACCTACATATGTAATAACAGAAATGAATAAAATATGTATAATGAGCTGTACAGCAACAGTAGTTTGTAGATTAAAATGGCACTTGTTAACGTCGCACCTCAGTCTTCAATAGGGTAGACTTACTTATTTCTTATATCGTACAAACACACACACAGTTATGTATAAATACAAGTTTCAAGTTTCATTAAATCTTAGTCTGTTTGTGGGGGGAGGGGGTTGTTCTTTATTAAGTGTATATAATGTATTTTGGTTTTCAAAATCCTAAATAATTGTATACACAACATTTTTACGATTGTTAAATAAGGTGGTAATATTTTTCATTTGTACGGTGAAGGTTTTGAGGTAGTTAATTATTGCTACGTATTTTTTAGATCAACAGGGTGTATTTGTCAATAATTTCGATAATAATTTGGAGTAGCGTCTCTACTCAGTAACTAATGACACACTAGAGTAATAAATCAGCATGAACGGCTACCTGTAACACCATAAGTAGGGGAGAGTGATAGTATTAGTCCAATGGAGAATTACTACATGTAACACCATAGGGGGGGGAGAGTGATAGTATTAGTCAAATGGAGAATTACTACAAGTAACACCATAAGTAGGGCAGAGTGATAGTATTAGTCCAATGGAGAATTTCTACATGTAACACCACAAGTAGGGGAGAGTGATAGGATTAGTCCAATGGAGAATTTCTACATGTAACACCACAAGTAGGGGAGAGTGATAGTATTAGTCCAATGGAGAATTACTACATGCATCCTGGCTAACAGATTGTCTATATATAGGGAGCCAAGGAGGCGGCATGACGGCCCAAGACCGATTTAATAGTTTTATCATATATCAATAAGTTGGCAAGTTATACATATCAACACAATGTTAATCCCACGTCTGTCTGTCGTTGAATTGCAATTATTTTGAGTACTTAACTATATTTGTTCTATTTAACAATTTACCTGTTGCTTGTATCACTAAACTGAAGAATTCTAAATATCCAGCGTAACTAAGAAACCAGCAAGCAAACTCTTTGCTTTCCATAGGACGTGGTCTTTCACTTAACAAACGTGTTACTTATATTTGTTTAATCACGCTTTATAGCCATCGGGTTGAATTGAACAAATCGAACAATGGATCGATATCTTTCTAGGTTGTATTGAATGCCGTAGAAAAGGAGAAATTATTGAATTGTTGCACAGCAAATATGTCATCGTTATGTCAACACAAAATAACACATTTCTTGTGTTTTGAGGAAGTGCTTGCTGTCGATATAATTGTGTTCCCAGTATAAATCCAATTTCCGTTGTTGTCAGAGAGTTCGCATATACTTTGACATATCAATCAAAACTGAGTATATTCTTCAGATAACGGCCGGTCTCCCGTGTCCAGACCAACACCACCGTTGACAAACATGGACAGCTTTCTCTTTCTAGAAAAGCCCAATAATTTGTCCTCAAAGTTACCCACGACGGCAGCCACGACCACCAGAACAACACAGACAATGATGGCTACCACAGCAGCAACGGCGATGGTGCTCTCGTCCACTTCAGAAATCATAGGTGCGCTTGTCGGTGGAAGCTCTGTCTTTGTTGTATTTCCTGTTGTTGTTGAAGTCGATGACTCGATTATTTGACTTGTTGTTCCCGGAGTTGATGTTTGAGTTGTCCCCGGAGTTGATGTTGGAGTTGTCCCCGGAGTTGGTGTTTGAGTTGTTCCCAGAGTTGATGTTGGGGTTGTTCCCGGAGTTGATGTTTGAGTTGTCCCCGGAGTTGATGTTGGAGTTGTCCCCGGAGTTGATGTAGGTGTCTGTGGGGTTGATGTTGTAACTGCTGTTGAAGTTGTTTCTGGAGACGTTGTTTGTGGTGCTGTTGTTGTAGTTCCTGAGGAGGTTGATGTCTGCGATTGTGTTGATGCAGTTGTCCCTAAAGTTGAAGTTGTATGGTTTGTTGCAGCTGATCCGGGAGTTGAAGAAGTTCCCATAACAGCGCGTAATAAATGTAGACAGGAGATTGCCAGAAAAAGGACAAAAGGATCGAACGTTTTCATTCTGACGAGGCTCCCTGGATTCTGCAACTCCAGTACTGGACTTTTATTCTTTTCTTTTAACGAAACCTATTTCGCACGTTTACCCACAAGCATTTCGGAAGAATCTGAAAAAGTCAAAGGTGGGGGTGGACATACACGGATATTAATTGCTTATTTCGTCGTGACGTGAGAACGCTGCATTTCGAGGTACATTGGGGGTAATTGATACCAATACAATTTGCTATTGCCTTTTTTTGGTAAACAAAATTTTGAATAACAGTTATTGTCCTGTTCACGTTACAGTATTTATATCAATTTAAAAAGAAACGAAATGTTGGCAGAAATAACGCAATTATTTTACAATTATCTCAATAACGTTAACCTGAATGTTCCCCTAGCTACAGTTACAAGGGACAGTCAATGTAAACAAGACTGTCTAAGTGGGCCTTCCAGGGCACTCAAACATAATTTATAGGCTATCATATAGTTTCAAAATGAAAGTTAGCTACAACGTACGTATATATACCTACCCTAATCATGGGCGTCTGAGTGTTAGTCCGTAGGCACTGTAAACTTGACGCCATAGATACAAGTGTCGTCACAGATTTTAAAAGAACGCCATTTTCGAAACTGTAAAGAAAATATTTGAGCATCATGCAAAAAACTACGGACGATAATAAAATCTATTTAAATAGAGTAAAGACTTGTAACAAAAAGCTGAGATGAGTCTTTTTATAAAAACAAATCCAAGATGACAATATGTTCCAAAATAGAATACAATAGAGAGCTACCCACCCATTTTGTATCTATAAACCACGGTCTTATCTGTATAAATATATTTATGGTAGGAGAAAATATCTTATACATGAAATGTTCCTTACGCAAGATTTAAATTTAAAATTTACATGTATCAGAGACCGGATTGTTTTACACATTTATATTATAGATTAGGATGTGATAGCGTTGAATAAGGTGTTTAGTGTCTGTGTACTGTTTATAAAGCAGTGTTTGTGTTGTATTCATTAGATAGTGATTACGTTGTATAGACAGTGTGTGTGTGTAGTATAGATAAGGTAGTGATTACCTTGTTAAGACTGCTATGTGTTTGTGCAGTGTTGTGAGGTAGTGATGACGTCATTTCAACTGTTGTGTGTTTGTGTTGTATTCATTACTTTCTGATTCAGTAGAATAAAATATAGATTTTGTTGTGTTCTTTAGGTACATAGATTAAGTTGTATAAATAGTTGTGTGTTTGTGTTGCGTTCATAAGGTATACATTCTTTTGTATAAAATGTGTGTTTGTTATGTGTTAATTAGGTATGAATTAAGTTGTATAATATTGTGTGTGTTGCGTTCATTAGGTATAAATTGAGTTGTATAATATGTTGTGTGTTTGTGTTGAGTTTATTAGGTATAAATTAAGTTGTATAATATGTTGTGTGTTGTTTTAATTAGGTATACATTAAGTTGTATAATATGTTGTGTATTTGTGTTGCGTTTATTAGGTATAAATTGAGTTGTATAACATGTTGTGTGTTTGTGTTGAGTTTATTAGGTATAAATCAAGTTGTATAAATAGTTGTGTGTTTGTGTTGCGTTCATAAGGTATACATTCTTTTGTATAAAATGTGTGTTTGTTATGTGTTAATTAGGTATGAATTAAGTTGAATAATATTGTGTGTGGTGTGTTGCGTTTATAAGGTATAAATTAAGTTGTATAACATGTTGTGTATTTGTGTTGCGTTCATTAGGTATAAATTAAGTTGTATAACATGTTGTGTATTTGTGTTGCGTTCATTAGGTATAAAGTAAGTTGTATAACATGTTGTGTGTTTGTGTTGCGTTTATAAGGTATGAATTAAGTTGTATAACATGCTGTGTATTTGTGCTGTGTTCATTAGGTATAAATTGAGTTGTATAACATGTTGTGTGTTTGTGTTGCGTTCATTAGGTATAAAGTAAGTTGTATAATATTTTGTGTGTTGTTTTAATTAGGTATAAATTAAGTTGTATAATATTTTGTATGGTGTGTTCATTAGGTATAAATTCAGTTGTATAACATGTTGTGTGTTTGTGTTGCGTTTATTACGTATAAATTAAGCTGTATAATATTTTGTGTGGTGTGTTCATTAGGTATAAATTAAGTTGTATAATATTTTGTATGGTGTGTTCATTAGGTATAAATTCTGTTGTATAACATGTTGTGTGTTTGTGCTGTGATCATTACGTATAAATTAAGTTGTATAATATATAGTGTGTTGAGTTTATTAGGTATAAATTAAGTTGAATAACATGTTGTGTGTTGTGTTGCGTTTATTACGTATAAATTAAGTTGTATACTATTTTGTGTGGTGTGTTCATTAGGTATAAATTAAGTTGGATAATATTTTGTGTGTTGAGTTTATTAGGTATAAATTGAGTCGTATAACATGTTGTGTGTTGTGTTGCGTTTATTACGTATAAATTAAGCTGTATAATATTTTATGTGTTGTTTTAATTAGGGATAAATTAAGTTGTATAATATTTTGTGTGGTGTGTTCATTAGGTATAAATTAAGTTGGATAATATTTTGTGTGTTGAGTTTATTAGGTATAAATTAAGTTGTATAACATGTTGTGTGTTGTGTTGCGTTTATTACGTATAAATTAAGTTGTATAATATTTTGTGTGGTGTGTTCATTAGGTATAAATTAAGTTGTATAATATTTTGTGTGTTGAGTTTATTAGGTATAAATTATGTTGTATAACATGTTGTGTGTTGTGTTGCGTTCATTACGTATAAATTAAGTTGTATAATATGTTGTGTGTTGTTTTAATTAGGTATACATTAAGTTTTATAACATGTTGTGTGTTGTGTTCATTAGGTATAAATTAAGTTGTATAACATGTTGTGTGTTGTGTTGCGTTCATTACGTATAAATTAAGTTGTACAATATGTTGTGTGTTGTTTTAATTAGGTATAAATTAAGTTGTATAATATTTTATGTGTTGTTTTAATTAGGTATACATGAAGTTGTATAATATGTTGTGTGTTGTTTTAATTAGGTATAAATTAAGTTTTATAACATGTTGTGTGTTGTGTTCATTAGGTATACATTAAGTTGTATAATATGTTGTGTGTTGTTTTAATTAGGTATAAATTAAGTTGTATAACATGTTGTGTGTTGTGTTCATAAGGTATAAATTAAGTTATATAACATGTTGTGTGTTTGTGTTGCGTTTATTAGGTATAAATTAAGTTGTAGTATATTTTGTGTTTGTGTTGAGTTTATAAGGTATAAATTAAGTTGTATAATATGTTGTGTGTTGTGTTCATTAGGTATAAATTAAGTTGTATAACATGTTGTGTGTTGTGTTCATTAGGTATAAGTTAAGTTGTATAACATGTTGTGTGTTTGTGTTGCGGTTATTAGGTATAAATTAAGTTGTATAACATGTTGTGTGTTGTGTTCATTAGGTATAAGTTAAGTTGTATAACATGTTGTGTGTTTGTGTTGCGTTTATTAGGTATAAATTAAGTTGTATAATATTTTGTGTGTTGTTTTAATTAGGTATACATTAAGTTGTATAATATGTTGTGTGTTGTTTTAATTAGGTATAAAATAAGTTGTATACCATGTTGTGTGTTGTTTTAATTAGTAATAAATTAAGTTGTATAATATGTTGTGTGTTGTGTTGCGTTTATTAGGTATAAATTAAGTTGTATACTATTTTGTGTGTTGTTTCAATTAGGTATAAATTAAGTTGTATAATATGTTGTGTGTTGTGTTCATTAGGTGTGAATTAAGCTGTATAACATGTTGTGTTTGTGTTGTGTTCATTAGGCATAAATTGAGTTGTATAATATTTTGTGTGTTGTTTTAATTAGGTATAAATTGAGACGTATAACATGGTGTATGTTTGTGTCGCGTTTATTAGGCATAAATTAAGTTTTATAACATGTTGTTTCTTTGTGTTGTATTGATCAGGTTCCTATTCAGTTTAATAAAGTATTGTGTTTTGTTGTGTTTATAACATTAATTAAGTTGTATCTTACAATATATTTATGTTTTATATATATATTTATATATGCTTATTTATAAAGTAATATAAAAAAAAGTATTGGATTGCGCCAGTTTTTGTTTTTCCAGACAAATTTTGAACCATTTCAAGACGAAGTAACCACACGACTGAATCAACACCTTTCGATAGAGTTGTTAAACATGTATAAATACCTGTGCTACTTATCTATCTATCTATATATATAGAACTATATAATAATATTTTATCCGCCTGNTATATATATATATATATATAGGACTGTTACTGCCTTCTCATTGGTTAATATAACACAGTACAAAATGTGTTGAACATTTATATATACCTGTGCTACACTGCTGGTATTTAATTCTATAGGTTTGCTGATCCTTTGTTTATAATGCAGTCTTACATTGCTGACCAACTCCTAACAAACGATAACGGAGTGTTTCTTCATTAATACATGGAGCATTTACATTTTACTTAATCTGCATGTTTTCTTTGTTATTTGTGATGACACCAACAAAACTCAGAATCAATAAGATTGACCTTTAGTGAAATATCGACTGAAATTAACTTTCGCTTTATCAACAGAAATACAACGGTAACTACATTACTTACCAATTTTTGGCATTTCTGTTCACTTCTCTTACAATTTTATTGATAATCTTGCGTTTATTTCGTTACAACAGACAAACTGCCAGCTGTCAAATCAGATATCTACATATAACTTACCATTGAAGAAACAGTAACTATCGATCTCAGCCAATAAAAAGTGTTTCAGTAGTTCAACATTCCATGAATAGATTGGTCAGAATTTTTCGATTACTTATTTATTGCATAAAGTATTGATAACAATCGATTTTTTTTAATATTGTTTGAAACTTTCTCGTGTGTGAATTTGGGCAATAAAAGTCAAAAAGTTAATAATGACATGTGTTTTTACGAATGTCCATAGATATGCCCCATGGGAGGTCCAGCTTTGTTAGCATTTCATGTGTTAACCAGGAAGACAACAACATATGTCTGTAGGTCTTGATTTTTTTTTTTATAAAAATGTTTAGTGAAATATAGTAAAATAATCTCAAATTGCAACAAATGTTTACGTGTGCTACAAATAATGATATACTAATGTAACAATAATAGTAAACTTTTGGTACAATAATAACAGAAGTTATGTTACTATAATATGTTACAATACAACAACAGTATATATCTATTGTTTTTGTCACAAAATAAGTTATGTAACAATAATAAAATGAGCAAAAAGATAATAAAGTACACACAGTTTATACATGTTACATGTGGTAAGCAAACCTTAAACGTCAATTGAACATAAAACATTAAGATAGGATAGTTGAATAATAACAAGCATAGTTTAGAGGTAGTGCATCAGTAATATCAAATCTGTCCTGTACATCAATCATTGTAAACTAGAGTTTTCAGACAGGTTTGCCTTTAATCTGTAGAAAATATGTGAAAAATATTCCTATTCAAACACATTTTTAATGGTCTAGGATTTATGATTTACTAAACACGATATTGAAAGCGTTGATGAATATAAAATAAACTGTAAAAAATAAGTCTGTAGTTGGAGATGTTCGAACACGCGACTGGAAGTTACCGGACTGAATCAGTCCCGTTTCTATTGTTTCTGGTAAAACACAGGTTAACACCATCAGTTATCGTGCGTACATTGATGAAAATAAGAACAGGTCGGTCGGGTAGCGTCAGTGGAAAGAGTAGGAGGGAACCCACGTATTGCATTGCAATCAAAACCATAGAAATCGCATTCAAAGTAACCACACGACGAAGCCAACCGATCCATACCTGGCGTATAATCTGTATATAAAGTGACAGTGTCACGTGACTTAGATTTTGTTTAATCAATAGCTTACATGTCCCAAAACTTATCATGTACATGCACTGCCACACAAAGAAATATGATATCGTACTCTGCTAAATCATAGGTAACTATCGCGACAGTCTGAAAACAATCTGCAAATGTTAAACAAAAAAACTAGACCATTTAAAAGTATTTCTCATTTATGATATGTATCTATGGCGTTGCCATAGTGTACAGTAGGTACCTGCAAGTTTCTTTAGGGATGTTTTTAGGTGGGGTATTCACAGTGGTATTAGACATTTAAGGGGTATAGTTTATTCAGATTTCAACCCCTAAAATGTCTAATACATACATACACAAATAAATTATCGGGTCTCTGTGAACCAAACCAGCTATGTCTCGTGCAATATAATTCCGGGGTGTAGCAATGCTCTACACATACAGGACAGCCATATATTCCTTTCCAATATCATTAATATCGCCCATTTCTTTTCTAGCGAGGGTTTCCACTGAATATTTCCTTGCTCGTATTTATCAACATAATTGTCTTTTTTTTCTAACAAAGTAGTATTAAATATGGCATGGCATACTAGATAAAGGAAAGCATGGGAGATAATCCGAGTGTGTTTTGATACATCTAACTACACAGTGTTAATTGTGAGTGCCATAGACGCTAAACATGTAATTTTATAATATTTTAGACATTCTTATGGACTTGGCATGTTTATTCACTTTACAACATAAAGGTGTTTAACTGTATGAAGGTTAAGCTCATGCATTACTGGGTGGGTGTATGCTATATAATTAAGTTCAGCTAATGCCTTGATTAGTGATTGCTGGATAAACCAGGAATCCCATACTGTTTTCAGTAAGACGTTCTATGGGTACGCTCATATGACAACATAAGTAAATAGGAAACTGGAAATCCGTGAAATTTACCTTTTAATGCCATTACTATGGGGGAAAACAAAGCTTCAAAGTCGTTAAAATACAATTTATCAATATAGATACAATGAAGATATTTCTGCCAAATTGTCACCGTATCGTATTTTTAAACTAAATATCGGCCTTTGTAGCTATGGTTACATTCCTGGATCCTGATTTTATATCCGATTTTTGTAAACACATTTGACTTTGCGGCATCTATTGTATCCAGTTTAAGTGATTATTGCCAAAAATTTCAAAAAGTAGCATTTTCCCTTAAAAAAGGCGAATTTTCTATCAACAAATATTTTGGTCATTTACATGTTCATTAGTACCTATATTATGTACAAAGAGTAACATTTCCTGTTTGAGTTAACTGATTAGGCAAATTATTTGATCCCCCGACCGCATCACGTAAAATACTTGTCATGAGTTCAGTTTTTAAAAAAAATATTCTCATATATCCAATGTGTTTTAAATTATCCAATTTTCTTAACTTTATAATCAAGTTTAATATTTCAATCAATATTAAAATAATTATCCATGTTCTAATATATCACTTGCAGTCATTTACCTGAATATCAAAGGTCACTTGTATATAAGTGCATCGTTTATATGTATGAAATATGTATGTATTTAATTATCTCGGATTCAAAAACCAAAATCTAAAAAAAAGTAAAAGTATTGGACGGCGTCAGTGGCTATTATAGGATTCGAACCTACAAGGACTTGTGTGACAGACAAATTTTGAACCTATTCAATACGAAGTAACCACACGACTGAGCCAACACCGTTCGATAGAGTTGTTAAACATTTATAAATACCTGTGTTACTTATCTATCTATCTATCTATATATATAGAACTATGATAAAAAGGGATTAAATGTCCATGTGAAGGAAGTAAATATCGAAAAAATAAGATTCAAAAGAACAACTTCGTGACGTCACAATTACATGTCATCACACTACAATAAGATTGGTGGACAATTTAGCGTAACATTTTACTGTGGCCTGTTGAGACTTGGTTTTAATATTTTGATTAGTTGGTCTTCTTTCGTTTCTCTTAAAATAGTGTCTGATGAAAATAGTTGATACAAAGGTAATACATTAAATTTATCTCCAGCACATTCATGAATATGTTTGTTAACATGAAGATTTCGTAAAGAATCAGTTCTAGTTTGTTGTCTATGTACTGTCATACGTGTTCCGAGTTCATTTCCGGTTTGACCGATGTAAAAATCACCACATTTAGAACAAACTATTGCATAAATTACATTTTTTTATTTACAATTCAT